>NW_027248278.1:13505934-13673434 GCF_041260155.1 Ptychodera flava
GAGATAATCATCGAGAATCTGTGTTATACAAATGTCTGTGTCAAATAGCTGTTGGTCGCTCTAAATGCGACTCTGAGAAAAATATTGTAATTTCAATCTGTAAAGCCGATCGAGGCACCTGTTTTGATTCACTTGAAAAGTGTGATACATATATTGTAAACTGGTGAATGACATTTTCATAATTTACAAGACCGACCAGCTTAACGTTTATGAGCGCCGTGAATAGTCAAATTACCTTAAGGGCTATAGAGTGCTGATCTAAATAAAAACATAGAATTACACAGCAGTTGTCCTTACTGTAATAACACAGCAGTCTACAAGGCTTAAACGAGATTTTGGAATGAATAAATAACCGTAACGGCAATTTAGTGACCTTTATCACAAAGTAGGGTCAGTAAATGAAATACACTACCGGGACTGGCGTAAGCTCAATAGCTGCCCAGCGGATGCATTCCGAAGAATTCTGATGTTTTACATAGAACCTTAGAATGATATTTGTTGTTTCATTGGTATCACGTTATTAGGTCAATTGAAAGGAAAGAAGTACATTTCCTGAAATTACACTACATCAGACACGTTCATGTATGAATATACAGGTAAATGCAGTGCAGCCATGAGGCCTACTTCGAAAAATGGTGACCAAAGGTCGGTTGAACTGATGAGAAAGCTGAATGAGAGAGCTGGGTACAGAAAATTTGTTATTCTGTGAGGGGAAAATGAAGCTGGCATTGCCAGGTTAACTTGAAAACGAATACTTCTTCCTATAAAGTGATTTTTATGTACGTCCCTAACCATGACGCCACTTAACTTAACTCGTGGAACTGAGAGCTGGACCAAAGGTTCATGGCAAAGCTGTCAAGCTTTAACACTTTGAAATTTAATTTACGACTCAAAGAACAAGAACCTCGGTTGATTATTTTATGATTAAAAAACAACAATAAATTACTATACAACTGATTTGTACAATAACATCGGGGCTATCACAAAAAAACCGAGAAGTTGTGAACAGCAACACGTAACAAATTTATGGCTTCACTTGAACGGACCGCGGTACAAGTAGCTATCGATTTACAGTTTGATAATCTATGTCACCACTAAAATGTTTTGTCAACACACCAACAGAGTAATAAAACATTGAGTAAATCGATAATTGGATCGCAGCTCCCCGTTCACAGATGAATTTTACAGTCCGGTTGACTGTACTAGGATTTGGGAGTGACCGGCCATTATTACGTCTAACACGTGACGCTTATAGCCAAATTTCGACCATTTTGCCCATTGGTGCAGGTAAATGTAAACCTACTTCTCTAGGGTAGTTTGAGGATTATTATAAAATTAAAGGAGGGGAAAAATAGCTGTCACAACTAACCTCCCCTACCATGGGAAAACGTCTTCCCGCCCAACAGTGGTCCTATCTTCTTCCAATGATAAGTAAATCCTCGATAGCCCATTCCCTAACACAAGAATCGTACAACTTTGGTCTTACCATCTAAATGAAATAATAGTGAACGAAAATATTGCCTCTTGACTATTTAAGGTAGAATACGCCTCGCGGACAGGTATTTTGGACTCTGAAACTTTTACTATTATTTTGGCCTACCATTTGTGGAGATTTATTTTGAAGGTTATGGTGAAAATCTCTGCTTTTGTAAAAACCTGGAAATTTATTTTCCATTGTTGTTAAAACACAATGATGGGAGCCACTTTGAATCGTTTTATATCGGTAAATATTTGGTTACTGTTTTCTCTAGTACAAAACTTTGCACGGTGATCGCTGTTGTCTGTTCTTGTAAAATTCTCATAGAACATAAAGATACGAATATTACAAATATTATTTGAGTTTTAGCATAAAGAACAACTTTCATGTTCTCCTATTCGCAGTTCGGTCATAAAGCTTTAATACATTAATTTAGCAAAATTATTTGAATTATTGAATTGAATTATTGGCATTGACGATTTGAAATCATTTGATTCTTTATAGGATATCCACGTTTGAGGGAAGTGTTGCGTTAGTTTTCTTTTGTGAAAAAAATCAAACATATTATATAACACTGATTGTATTTTTATCAGTAAACGAAATGAATAACATTTAAATAATAACACATGAGAGCGAGGGCAATATCACGATCTATTGCTTGCCCAAGGAAAGGTGGTCATGATCGAAATATTGATGATGCCCGAGCCGTAGGCGAGGGCATCATAAATATTTCGATCATGACCACCAGCCCGAGGGCAGGCAAAAAATCGTGATATTGCCCTAGCTCTCATGTGTTATTATTTTTATTACACCGAACAAGCAAACATGCAAAGACACAAAAACACAAAGACTTCTTTGAATACAGTTCGCCTTTCTGAGTCCGGACCTCAGCGTAAAATGTTGTCAGTGCCGAGTCTAGTGTTGCCGCTGAAAGTTTGTCGATCTCCTCGGTGGCGTATCCAAATTTGTTGCTTGCATAGTCGCTGAACACAGAAATTGCATTCCTTGTTGCCATTTTCGTTCGTTTGCTGTTTACTTGCATCAAAATATCGTCTAACTCTGCCGGTGACAGCGCTGCATGACGTTTCGCAGCCATAGTTGCCGAGTGCAAGTACAAGCGAACGACACTTTGTTACGCGCAGAAAGGATGCGCAGTAAGTAAAATGACGTCATCCATGTAATATAAAATGCAGAGGGCATCATCAAGATCGCAGAGGGCATCATCACGTTCTTTTACATGTCACGTGAGTCGTGTTTAACCAATGGTAGTGCACGCTGAATGAGTGAGGTGTAATAAAATATTTTAGCGCACGCAAAAATTTTTAGTTGCACAGAGTTCCTCAAAAAGCTGAAAAATGATCATCGAAATTTTTAGCGTCATAAGCTAATAATGTGCACAAGTTGTCACTATTTATCAAAAAATAAAATGTGTTTATCTAAAATAGAAAAAAATTATCTTTAACCATAGAATAATTAAGATACAACATATAAGGTATAATGATTGTGTTTTAATGTTGATGATCTTCACCGATCCTTGGCCGGAACCGATGCATTTGCAGTAAATTGTACGGTTTGCTATTTCTGTAGCTTAGTATTTGTTTTTTTTTTGTTTTTTTTTTGCATACTGCTCAAACAAAATGGTGGTAGAATCTTATAATTGGCACTGGGTGTATTATTAATTCTTTATTTGTTTTGAAATGTTTTGGATACAACATTTGCAGTTCGATATATCGAGAAAATGATACGAACAGCGTTAACAGTAAAATCGGCGTGGTCTATGATTTTTCAATTTACATTTTATGACCTTATGAGTGCATCGAATTACCGGTAAACTCAAAGTGATCACCATGGCCGATACAAATTACACTGTGTTTACATAAAACATCACCCGCTAGTCTCCCTGATGTTGTAAACATTGTGTTATCTGTGTGATCACTTCGAGTGTAATGCAATGCAATCTTTTCTCATAAAATGTAATTAAAAATCGTAGACTACATCAATTTTACCATTGATGTCACCAGTTTTTATATACATTAAACTGCAAATGGTAGTAATTTTTCTCACAATATTCTGACCTTCGGTCACAAACAAACTGTGCATCACCATATTTCTTTTGACAAACTGACCAGTAAAGGATCTTCCTAACATAGTAGATATCTCTTCAAATTTGACAATATTTACCAGTAAGAAAGAGGTTTTCTGTTGTTTGTTTATTTGTTTCAAAACCAATCGTACGCCAATCTTGGTGCAGTTTAAGTATCGTCTGTTGTAAACACTAAATATGCACCAGAAACTATCTTCTGCAAAGTTTGGAGCACGAATGATCCAAAGTAATTAGTGTTAGGATTGAAAATCAAACTAATCGGAACGGCTGTTCCAATCAGCCGCCATATTAGCCAGTGATTTTCGCATAGCAACAACTGTAGGTAGAGGTCAAAGCAGAGGTCATAGCCTCATTTCGATGCAACATTTACACACAGTTATAGTTAAACTTTTAACTACCATTTGGCAAGTTCCCGAGCTGCTGACTGGACGTCGAGAAGCAGCTCTCCCTACGACAGAGTTTTTCAGGCTCCAAGCATTGTCCAAGGTTTGAAGTTGATCATGGCTTCCAGCGTACACATACATTCACTGGTAAGCTGACTCTATGATCCTTTCTTACCATTTAACGTTAAAAACCTTCAGATTTAAAACGTTCCTTCCACCGTTTTCAAATACCTTACTTTTGGCATACATGCACTATTTCTGCTCTGCAGTTTTTTACATTATGCACGAAATCTGTCGAGTTGGAAGGATTGGATTTCGCCATTGTACTATTCGTGATTGGAATGTTTTTGTGCCTTTCTAGAAACCATATGGCACTATATATTATTGTATCATGCGACCTTCTAATATTATAGGTTTTCGAATTTGAAGGCAGATGCAAAAATCACTCTGACACAAATTGCAAATTACTTCACATAACTGATACAACCAGGCCAGTAAATGTGTAATCTGGAAAGGCATCAAGTCTAATTTCTGCCAGACATTACACTATATCCTCTTATCTATCTGTTTATCTATCTATATAGTCAAAACTAATGAGAAAAATCACACGACTACATCTGAGTGTCTCTACACTGCAAATTTTTGGAGCTTGAAAAAATGACCCATGTAGGACGTGAACTCACGTCCCCCGAATTCAGTTCGGATGCTCTACTAACTGAGCTAACGGATCAGTTCAAGTTGGTTGACGTGCGCCGTCCTGTTGCCTTTTTCTTCCCCGAAAGTGATCTCAGATTTACTCTGGTTGTTCACTTGAAAGAGTGGTTTTGAGGAACCGTAAATATGTAACTAGAAACGTGTTTTGTAATATGGCAGGTTCCCAAGCCCCAAAAATTTGCAGTGTAGGGACATTCAGATGTAGTTGTGTTATTTTTCTCATTAGTTTCGACTTTAAATTTCCACGCTACACAACACTAGGGAACCTTTCAGGTGGTCCCCGGCCATGTCAATAGGTGATAATGGTCGTCAGTGAATATATATCGGGTAGATAACCATTGACGCTCATGTGCGATAATTCGGGAATCACATAGATGAAACGAACGCGTTACTTTGTGTACACGTTGTCGAAACCAGACATAACGCTACGAGCAATGCAGCTTTAAAGACACGATTAATCTAATTTTGACCAGTCTTGAAAAATTCTGCAACAATAGGAGAAATACGAATAATATGCTCAACAGTAAATGTTGAACTGTATTAAACAAAATGTTCCCTGATTAATCAAATCTGCACATCTTTGGCAGAAAATATACGCAGTGGCCACATTCACGGCATTGCTTATGCACAGTATCCAAAGATATTTTAACTATTTTCTATTTCGACTCTGCTAAAAATCGGTAGATGTGGCCATATTTTGTTTAATTTTTTTTCTAAAATAAATTATCAGTTTTGCTCTATGAAGTCATCGCGACCACTACCGTTATAGGGCTGACGGTGTGAATAAAAGTTGCTGGAGTTTTGAAAGTTACCAATCAATCAATCTACTAAACAGTACCGAACTCTACTCGTTATCTCTATAAATTCCCAACAAAACAGTGGACAGCTGCAGCCAAAACTTGTTTCATCGCATTTTACACATTTATTCTGAACTGGTATTTTCTTGGTTTTATGCGTAATCTGTCTTATTGGCAACGGCAATCAATGTACGAGGAATGGTTTTGGTGCTTTAATGAAAGAGCAACCTGCAACCAAGGTTTTGTCGGCGTATGATATATCACATCTGGTTCACTATCGACTGACGTAAATCAGCTTGCTTAGAGATAAGCACTGGGCCAGAAAAGCTACAGATCAAACTGAGGTCGATCACTTTGAGCCCATAGTAACGTAATATAATGCATAGCATTCCATCTTCAATGTCGCTAATCACTTAGGATTTGGGAAGGCCCTGACAATTTTTAGTGATACGTACACCAACTTAACAATCGCTTCTTGCGTCAAATATCAACAAAGGACGTTCAAGAACAAGATTAATCCGTCTTTTTGGCTATATTACATTTACACATCACTGTGTATTGGTCTATCGCTTTAACATTCAGAATTTGATAACAATTTGATTGTAGAATCTCCCTTCTCTTTATGAACAGGGACTTCTGCTTCATTGCCTACATGGTTGTTTACCAAAAGTATAAACGTATACGTAGGTCGCATTTACTACGAGTCCCTGTTCAGAGCCATCTTGCGTACAGCTCACGGCGGTCAGGGTTTCATTGCTTCGCATGCAATGCTACCTCCACGTACTTACAAATAATGAAATCTAATTATAGCTTTTTTAACTCATAACGTGTTCTCAACTTGTCAAATTTTCTTGTGCCTACATTCTCCTGTTGCTACAATTTACTCAAGTACCTGAACAAGCAGTAAAACATGTTTTTTCAGTCTTGTTCCTTCTTCATTATAATTTCCCGAAACAGAAATTCGACAAAGGTTATTTTCCATAGGCTTCATTTTATTTATCGATAATTAAGGACAGCAATGATCATATTTCTAATTAACACTTTATATTTAAATCTTTATGAACTCAGGTTTAGTAATAATTTTTAAGACTAGAAGTATTTGCTCTTCGGGATCAATAATTTTAAATAACAGATTGAAATGAATAAATTCGGTTCAAATGACCAAAAATGCACAGGGGTAAATAAAAAATGGAACTCCTGGCGTGTAATTTTGATAGCGGAGAAACATGGACGAACAAGCAAGAGGGAGCCGCGATTCGTTCAGGTTTACAGTCCTGAGTAGCGCTTGAACGTTGGTGGTGGTTATTGTGACTGCGCATTGTTGAAGTCTGAGTGGGAGCGTTGTTAAACGGAAGTTACAAAGTTTATTTATCGATAGGGATGGCTTGGCCTAATTATGTGCTTTGAGAGCATATTGTTGTTGAAAATCGCTGATCACAATATTCAGTGCAAACACTAAAGCACATTCCGCCTAGATGTTAAAACCAAAGGCGATCGGTTGTTAGGAAAGGTTATCGACTCTGTTCATGTAAAATGCATATGTTAACAGGATACCTCGTAGGGGATGGGAAAAATCCTGTTCTTCAAATGAGGTTGTGACTTAGAAAGAGCCTGGTGACTTACAATGAATAGATATCCATGCTGTCCGCGTGTTACTACTATTTAGAAAATCATAAGGCAAAGAGAGAGCAGTGGAGCTATATTACTATCATGGAAGCGTTGTGTTGTGTTTTCCCGGGTTGCAGAAGGCAAAATGTTGTTGGGATAGCAGAAAACGTTCGCCGATATGTTAAGCCACTTTTTTATAATCTTTTACATATTTCATTTATTTTTTGTGTATTTTGTACGGATATAGGCGAAATAATAATAAGATGGAGATGAGTCGCTATTGTTGACCTTTGACCCCACTTGTTGTATGTTGGACAATATCTTAAAATGTCCAAAATAGCACGTCCATGCGTTTCGTATTACTCTTGCAACATTGCTCATCACTGTTACAGGCGCCAAGTACAGGTCGGTTTTCTTATCATTCATCTTCATAGAAATCCGTCTTTATATACAAATTATAATTGACTGAGTTTTAGCAAATGATAAGATTGTTGTGGTATATGATAATTGCTGGCATGTATCTATCGATAACATAAAGATTCTCTTTATTAAATTACAAGTGTGTATGGAAACAAAGATGTTTAGCTTTTTATATTTCGTTTAATGTGTGGAAGTATATAAGGCCGATATTTATACATACTGATCTATCACAAACATACTATTTATGCCATATATTGATTTGTCAAAATTGTGAAGTGCCGCGCGTAAATGTGTCGGTTTTAACTAAATTATGTATAGGGTTACAATTATAAATAACAATTATAAAAGGTCTATATTGCCAAACGCACTTGTTTTCTCAAACGGGAAATTTATGTGTGATTTATGGGTAACTGGCTGAACACCGTTTATTCTCAATTAGCTGATACATTGCTACTATATTAATCTATTGTTCGATGGCAAAGCATGGACTTTGTCGTCATGTACCATAGGTAGAGGTGACTGTCAAGATATGGGCTGGGCAGTTGATTACAGTTGTGCTAAGGAATTTATCAATACTTTAAGATATACGGTTTGGCCAACCAAATATTTTATCCATTTAACAACGTGTATTTTCATGTTTACTTCCTTTTTGAAAATAAATGATTGAAAACCCATATAATTAGTCCATCCATACATCTGTCTGTCTATATGGAGCCATTTCTTAGACATGTCCGTACCAACTGGTCTCGAACTTGGTATAAGGACAACAATCTATATCAAAGATATGCAGGTCGTCTCACTTTGTCATCATTGACAAATAAAATATTGCTTCAAGGAGGCGACTGTTTTGCACAGACCCCGACTGATTGTATTCAAAGTTGGCAGAAAGAGAGCAACGTGACTTATATAATCATGCATTTCAATTTGTTGTGCGACAACTTTAACTATTGGCGATTGGTTTGGTTTTAATATATGTTGGTCAGAAAACACTAAAATATTAATTTGAATAAAAAGTCGCAAAAGGACAAAGTACCGTGACGTAAAGATGCACATCAATTTTACTGGTGATATAATTAAATATAGCAGCCTGGCGGCCATATTGTTTATGTTTGTGTTTGGTAATCGTCCTTCAAGACCCAGTACTCGCACACGAAAGGAGGGATTGTGGACAAACTCGGAAAAAGTAAGACTACTATGGCATACAGTTGCATGTCATAGTGTTTTGGGTACAATAAAATGTGCATATCTCTTGATTATTTTCCTTAAATTTATTTTTGTCTGAGGCTAGTGCCCTGACATGGCTGGACAGTTCAAATATTTGTTATGCTTGTACCTAAAGAAATGTGAATTGAGGTTTCTGTTTTAATGGTAAAGGGCGATCTTTACTGTTAAGTCATCTTGTGCATAGTTAGTTATTGCCCATAATGTTTCACAGCATGAAGGGCAGCAACAAAAGTTCTCCAGTCTCTTCGGTTTTGGGCAAGGTGATGGACAAGAGTAGCTCTACGTTGGACCTCTGAGGGAAAACAAAAACGAGGAAGACCAAAGAACACATGGAGGAGAACTGTAGAGAATGAACTGAAGATGCTAGGCCACACTTGGGGGATAGTCCAACATCTTGCCCTCATCTTGTGCATATTCAGGGTTTTAGCGCGTTTAGTCTCAAAAACTAGCGGCAAGCCAACATTAGTGAACGCTGTTCAGCCTTGTTTTGAGAAAAGTATCTATGGCTGCTATTTGTCACGAAGATACTATATATTCAATATATTAAGAAATTTCCATAAATTATCATACCTCTTTTTACTGTCATATGCGCCTTCACTGCAGCCTTGTTAGAAGTGATAGAATACGTCACTGTTTCATTCAACAGGATCTCGTTGCTGCAGCTAAGAAAGGCGATGTTCAGACGATCAAATCGCTTATAGCTGACGGATGTGATGTCAATCGGGAAGGAAATTTTCCATGGGTAAGTGTCACCATATCACATATACAATAGCTAACCAAATACTTGTACATTGCTCTGATGTAATTATTCGCACTGAAACTCCCTTTGATAATAATAATAACTCTCCGATAACTGATTGAGAAAAATACAATTTTCTGAAAACTGTTTCTGTGTAAAGTAGAGATGCATTGTTTAATTATTTTATGGAGATCATGATGGACAAAGTTAAATATCACTTTCCGAAATTTAATGTTTGTTAAGTCAAGAATCAAATGCCAATTTATTCAAAATTTTAAGCTACTCAAAATTTAAAACCATGGTGCACAAAATGAACATAAATTCACCAGTGCCGAGCAACAATGACACTCAGATGTCATTATGTAATTGTTATTAATTTCTATGACCTTTTGACCTCACTATTCTTCACTCAAACTCTATTAACAATTTAAAAAGTTAGACATGCTGTACCCTTTGCTTTTCTCAAGGGCATCCAATACACGTTCATGTACATTGCTCGCCAAAACAATTTATTTACTTCAATATTTTTTGAAACTTTATGTTGTTATCTAAAAGTACGATTTAGTTTTTTGCGTCTATTAAGACACATGTTTAGATTTTAAAATACGTTGATCCTTTTTTAAATGAAAGCAATAGAGTCTCCAAAACTGTCTAATGTGTACGGTGTTTTCTATATATGACATTTGCAAAGCCTTCACTGTCAGAATTACTAACATTGTAGGTTATCATATACCTTTCTATAGTATGAAAAAAATCGAAAATGATTTATAATGTTGGCTATTTTCTGTTGGAGGAATGCTAATGTTGAAATATTTCAACCACCTTTATATCAATTAGGCAATGACATTTGGTGTAAAAAATAGTGTCTGTATAAAAATTATAGAACAGTGTGTTTTGTTTGTGTATTTGCATAGAGTGGCACAGACATCGTGGAAAATAAAGTTCATCAATTGAATAATAATCACTTGTACTACAATATTCTTGGTAATGTCAAAGAAATTTGGATGTTCAACTTTTTTTGAAAACAGTTCATAAATCTCGGTTCGGAGATACGTGTCCACATCTCATGAATATCTATAAAGACGTCATTTGTAAACAAATACGTACGGGCAAGCAACTTTAGCACTGAGCGACTTTAAAGCTGGCGAAGGATTATGTCCCGGTGCGCGGGTGCGAATTGATTTACATACCCTCAGTAAAATATTAAAATTGAAGAATCTTTGTTCACACTTTGTCTTCTAGAGCGATACCACAGCATTACATGGTGCTATCTGGGAAGGTCACACAGATATCGCCGAAGAGCTGATTAAAAATGGTGCAGATGTCAATGCTAAGGATTGGGTGAGTTAACAAACTTGATACGTGATTAACATCGAAGGAACACGTTAGTAATATTATCGTATAATATGAGGTTATCCCTCGATATCACCTCTTGGTGGGGTCGTATTGCTGCGAGTGCGGTTGTGGGCCGCATCATTCGACTCGTGTGATGCGGCCCACAACCGCACGAGCAGCAATACGACCCTACCAAGAGGTGATATCGAGGGATAACCTCTTTATCATATACCTATGCCCACGTTATTGAATGAATAAATCTCGTATATTAAAATATGATACGTTTCACTGTGGTTTTTCTTGATGGACTACATTTGTTTGCGTCATCTTGCTGAGGCGGATTGATATACTAGCGTCTGACGTAATCTATCAGCTGGCTCATTGACAATTATTTTACGGTTGAGCAGAGAAATGCTTGAACTCTGTCATCAAACATGTAGGATATCTACCGAATCGGTACGGTACATGCAAGTGTTGTGTTTGGTATTATTTTCCAAAACGCATTTACCATGAATTCATGATGTTTTTGAAAGTTGTGCTTTTGAATTTGCCGGTCCTCCGACATGTCCGATAGCACTTTTGCTTGTCGTCTGCGCGTCTGTGCTTATGCACGGACGGAACAGCTGGTCTGTCATCGATCTGTCAGTGCCCGTACTGTGTGATGCTCTGCTCTTTAAATTGTTCAAATTGGTAGCACTACTAGCAGGTTAATCCGATATCGACACATGTGTTTTATTTAGTTACCCCGCATTTCCCTATGCTTCAAAACCCTGCCACTTTTGGAGATCGAACATGATATCGTAGTCAAAGGCAAAATCAAAGACGGGCATGGGCACCATTGTTTGTTTTGATTAGGGCGCCACCATGTAAGTAGTCCGGTATGCAAATCAACAGGCCGTATCCGGCTTTGTTATGTAAATCAACAGGTCGTATCACTTTTTCATATGCAAATATTCAATTAAATGAAAGAAAGACGCGCTGATCATTCCTTTCATATGCAAATCAACAAGGCGTATCACTTTATTGACATGCAAATCAACATGATAAATCATGTCACTGAACTCTGTAAAGACACGATACAGGGCATAGGTATATGATAAATGCTTCAATGACGTCACATGGTGCTGTCATCGTGTTTAAACGTGACAGAAAAAGCTATGATCATCATGGAGGTTGAACGCGGGAACAAATTACGATAGATTTCTCGTTGACTTATTAATTTAAGTCTTCGTGAGCTCCTTCCAACTTTCGCTCGCTGCTGGTATCGTACGCACACCTTATAATTAACTAAAGATTATCTTCATGTCCTCAATATATTTAATACTGAATTGTCAGGAGTTTATAACCTTTGCTGAACTGCAACTACCTCTTAATTAAAGAATATCAAATGGGAAAAGGAAATATTTGACGATATCTTCATATTTTAAACCTTTGAATTTTTGAACCAGGACCTGAACGAATGGTTAATTTCAGTTTCAAAACTATGAATCATCAATTTTATCCAAGTTTAGCATGATTGCCTGTGCTCAATGATGAGTAAAAAGAGGTGACAAATTCCAAGACTAATCAATGCGGTGCATTTTCGATCGCGTTCGAACTCACTACGTACGGCATCCGGTCACCTAGACAAAATCGCTCGGCCAAATTCTCTCTCTCAAGAAGGAGTGATTTAATAACCGAGCTAAGTTGTTACAAATTTTATGACCGCAACCTCTACACACATTAAGCCCTGTACATGCAGGCGGTGGAGGGACTATCGATCGATTAATACGAAACCTAAGCTAAATATGTTTAATATACAAGTACCCAAGACATACGCAATCAATGAGGATCTAAAAGGATCAGTTTGATTTAGTCACAACTACTAAAAAAATATCGATAGTAGTGTTGACATTTGAAGATTATTGACGCCCTCACATGCCAAAACTTACAATATACGAAATGATCTTGGTTCTAATCTACGTCTCCGATCGAGGGAACAAGATTTCATATAGCTTACATCAAGTAACAGCAATACTCATAATGTCTTGACAGTCAAATCTCCTTAAGACCGCCACGGCATCAGAAGGAAAACGTCTCCCATGATTCATCAGAAACCTGGTACTGCATTAAACTAACGCCTGTCGCTTGGCATTCCAAACTGATTTTCCAAATTTTAGTAGGATGTCGACATGTCCCAATGATTTGTTAAGACAGTTATCATAGATCTTCATGGTTAAAAAGATGCTGGACGATTGTGTCGAGCAAAATAAAGTTGCGTTGTAAGAAGAGGATTTCCGTCAAAGTAATAATATACATGAAAAATAAACCGTCGTATATTTTCATACCTATTTTAAAACCCAAGTGAGCAGTGAAAATTTTACTTCTAAGAACTGTTTACAGAGTGTTTGGGTATGCCCTTTCCTAACGTCTCAGTCTTCCGTACTTCCATTCGAGAGGTCAAGGATCTCCATTACGTGATGTGTAAAGTTATAACTATCTGTTATCTTAATATTGTTTAGAATGGTGCTACACCACTACACTTTGCAGCGAGAAAGGGAGACGAGAACCTGGTGAAATTCCTACTTAAATACAAAGCGTCGCTGGACATAGAGGACAAGGCAAGTAAAAGAGATGTGAAGTTTGTGAAATCTCAAAACGGTCTTCTGATGAGGCAAGACGTTTGTGCTTTTATTGCAATATATGTTTGTCACGTCACGGATTGCATATGTTTGATTTTCTTTTGTATACTCAAGATAAGTCCATGTGACACCAAAACTTTGAACTTCCACTTGGCAACATGACTCTTTCAGTGAACCATATTTTGCCTTTCTTGATTACCGCAACTTTTTAAGCCTGTGAGACAATCGCTAGTTTAAATATTCTTCAATCATATGCACGGTTTCGAAATTACTTTTATAACACACATGGAAACACTGGGAGATTCGTCGAACACGAGTGACATTATTTAAGCAAACACCATAAAAATTCAGTTTGGGTATTCGGTTACAGTTTGTAGACCATTTGTGGATTAATTGGTAAATTAATAACACTTACTAGGTTTAATTAGCATGTATCTGCGCGTAATGAACTTACTTCTACTATCATGTGAAAAGTTATGACTTTGAAGACTACTCACTCCTTCACAGTGTGCCATAACAATATAGAGTTAATATCTTTGTTCAATGAAACAGCAGCAATCGATAAACAAGATTGCATAGCTTACAACTTTTTAAGACATATAATTCGAACATGGCTTGACAGTCATATCTGTCAACGATCGCTGCAGAGTCAGAAAAAACGAACTTCTCCCATGATTTATCAAAAGACTGGGAACGAATGCTACATTAAAGTTACGTCTGTCGTCGCTTGGCATTCCAGCTGATGTCACAAATTTCGGTAGGATGGCAACAAGTCCCAATTATTTGCAATGTCAGTTATCATAGACCATCCTTGTCGCAAATATGTTTGCCATATGGGTAAATAAAAGTCAACGGATGCCTAAAAAGTTCTTGTGGTCGAAACTGCTGTATATATTCATACCGATAAGTACCTTTCCACAAACAGGGAAGAAGTGGAAATTGCAAGAACCACTTGACGACCATTCAATTAATCTGCTCCGTTGAAAACGTCTTGATTATTGTACTTTTAGTCGAAAGACAAATGATAGCAGAAAAAGTTCTTGTATCTTCTTTTTCAGAATGTTTCTACACCACTTCACATTGCAGGCAGAAATGGTTGTAATAATTTGGTAACATTACTAGTTAAGTACAAAGCGTCGCTAGGCATAGAAGACGGGGTAAGTAATACAGATGTAAAGTTAGTGATATCTTAGAAAGGTACAGGGTGATTGCGTTTTAGTTGCAAAATCTTTTCAGAACATCGGGAACTCTAACTTACGGTGCAAATGTATCCGAAAAGCTGCAAATAATCAATAATGTGATAAAACATGAACACAGGTGGCTTCAGGCCTAGAGCTCTACGCTTGGCCCATCTCGCGGTGGATGAGGTATCTGCGTGCCACTAAGGGATATCGAGCAGTGTCTATCCATTGTTCGTACATCTAGACTTGTGTAATTATTTTGACATTCCACTTGAAAGAGTCTACTACGAAATCAAGTCCAGTTTTGTAATGTCAAATCCTTGTTTCAAGTGTCTTTGGAACATTGTCAAGAGTCTACTTGCGGCGCCTTGAAGTTAACATTGTATACGATGCTCCTCCAACTTCCCATCATCATGATGTTCAAGTTAGATAGGGGACTGGACACAAATTACAGGGGGGGGGTGGGCCGGTGTTTTTTGGGGGTGGGTCGCCATTTTTCGCGCAAGCATTTTTGAAGGGTCATAAAATTTTGTGCAAGCCTATGGGGGAGGGACACCTTTTTTCATGCATCAAAGCTGAAATTGCATGTGCACGTTATGGAATACTGAAAAAAGAAAAATACTCCTGGCACTTTCGTTTTCTGCCATTACCATTTTCGGCGCGCCCTTCGGGCGCAAATTTCAGGTATAATAAACAATGTATTGATGATCCAAGCAGCCACATTGATTTAAGTTGTCATGATTTCTACTTATTCAACACTATTGTGCATAACTGTCCCCTATAATGACTCTTTCAATAACAATTTGGGAGATTACTTATTTGACATCATTCTCCCATTGACAATACATTGGGTATAGGTCGGTGTCAAACGTTCATGTCGCTGTATGTACATTTTTTAATTTTTTGAGGACATTGACAGAATACAAACTGTTCAGAATAGTGCATAGTGTCATCAATAACAACTGGAAGCTTCAGGTCGAACAACTTTTGAATAACAATTTAGGATCAGATAACCTATGAGTTATTTGTAGTTTCCTCATAGCCTACAATGTATAGTGAATCAACATTTTGGTGAAATTCCAAAATCAAATTTCTTGCACAACCATGGACTTGAAACCACTCTAGTCTAATCATGAATATTAATACTAATAATTAGGTGTACATAAATGCATAGGTTTACCAAGTTTTGTGTTGGAAAAAAATTATTCATAGTTTCATCATAGACTGCCATGTATAGTGAATGGACATTTCAGTGAAATTCCAAAATCAAATTTCTTGCACACCCATTGACTTGAAACTACTCTAGTCTAATCATGAACATTAATACCAATAATCAAGTGTACATAAATGCACAGATTTTCCTATTTTTGTATTGGAAAAAAATTATTCATAGTTTCATCATAGACTGCCATGTATAGTAAATCGACATTTAAGTGATATGCCAAAATCAAATTTCTTGCACAACCATTGACTTGAAACCACTCTAGTCTAATCATGAACATTAGTACCAATAATCAAGTGTACATAAATGCACAGATTTACCTATTTTTGTATTGGAAAAAAATTATTCATAGGGTTTCATCATAGACTGCCATGTATAGTGAATCAACATTTCGGTGAAATTCCAAAATCTTGTAACCACTCTAGTCTAATCAAGAACATAAATATCAATAATCAAGCATACATAAATACACAGATTTGCCAAGTTTTGTATTTGAAAAAAATTATTCATAGTTTCTTCATAGACTACAATGTATAACGGATCCACATTCATGCGAAATTCCAAAAACAAAGTTATTGTACACAGATGCACGTGTTACCACCCTCTTCTAATCAAGCACAATTATGTCAATTATTCAGGGTCATATATACACAAATAGTGCATATTTTTAACTCTGAAAATTTTTTTTTACAGTTTTGTCATAGACTCCCATGTATAGTGGATCAACATTTTATGCGAAATTCCAAAAACAAAGTTATTGTACACAGATGCACATTTTACCACCCTTTCTAATCAAGCACAATTATGTCAATTATTCAGGTCCATATATGCTCAAATAGTGCAAATTTTAATTCTGA
The DNA here is from genome assembly GCF_041260155.1 of Ptychodera flava. Taxonomy (NCBI): domain Eukaryota; kingdom Metazoa; phylum Hemichordata; class Enteropneusta; family Ptychoderidae; genus Ptychodera; species Ptychodera flava. The sequence goes on from NW_027248278.1 coordinate 13,522,617, forward strand.
AAATTTTTTGACAGTTTTGTCATAGACTCCCATGTATAGTTTTGTCATAGACTCCCATGTATAGTGGATCAACATTTTGACAGAAATTCCAAAATCAAATATCTTGTTCACATGTGCACTTGTAAACAACCCATGCTAATCAAGTATATCTATATCAGTTATTAAACATCTGTATATGAACAGATATAGCTAGTTTTATACTGGAAAATACACGTAGTTTTCTTATAGTCGACTACATGTATAGTGAATCAACATTATCGATAAAATCTAAAAATTACATTTTTTGTACAGGCATGCACTTTTTACCTGCCACTTCAAGCAAAGTACATTTACATGAATAACACACATATGATTTGATATTTTTTGGACAACGCGTTATATCGGCCACATTTTGCCTTCCTTTCGGGAGGGCGACTTAAAAAGTATAGCAAGTCAGAAGGGGGTCTTTAACACATTGCGGGTTTTTTTTGGGGGTATTGAGTAACAGGGGAGGGTCACTTATTTTCATGCACGGATAAGGGGGAGGGTCACTAATTTTTGCGCATGAACTTTTGAAGGGTCACTATTTTTTACGCAACGGTTTTTCGAAAAACACCGGCCCACCCCCCCTGTAATTTATGTCCAGTCCCTAGGCAGGCTCCAGCAGCAGTCCAGTCATGGCAGCGCCACTAGGAACGCTGTGAGTGGCGTACAGTAGCGCACAGCATTCACAGCCTGCAGTACCCGTTCCAACAGCCTGTACACTGATTCGGTCTTCGTAGAGGGAGCCACATAACATCTGCGAAGATGCTGGCTCCCCGGAAAATACAGGGCAGCGATTCTCTATATGGACAGGGACTGCAAACACAGAAATTATGCTTCAGTAACTTTAGCCAAATCACAAGTTGGCCAACTGACAGGTTGTCGGTTTTATGCACCGATGAACATCCTGGTTACCGGATGACACCATCATAATGTATGTCACAACAACTTTGTGTTCCAATGCTTTATAGTCCCCTGGTATGTGAAAATGTTGAACTGTTCTGACAAAAATAATGACTGTAATTTGTGATAAACATAAATTTGCAATGTGAATCGAAATTCTTCAATCCTTTGCCAACAGATTGGGAAAACACCGGCGCAACACGTCAGAGAAAACATGGAGGGAAGGAGTGGCAAGTATATCGCACAACTTTTCCTAGAATACTATTATGATAACGACAAAGTATGTAAGGTTAGTATTTGTAGCTTGTTCTTGTACATGCACAAATAATGCGTCGTTTGAAATCGATATGATTTTATTAAGCAGACCATAGACCCTCGAGAAAAACGGCACAGGCAACTGCTGTTGTTTCTTTGTACGATTTCACTTGGAATATATTAAGTTTATTTACCAAGCGGTCCCAAAACCTATACTTCGTACGTACATTTAATCTCTTTAACGACCAAACTGACTTTGTGCATATGTACACTAAATTTGCTCTTGCATGGCACATTCCGAGTAATGACACAGAGATTTTTGAGGGCTTTTTAGATAAGACAGCTATTGAAATCATGAATTAGAAGGGATATATATCATATTCATTTAATTTATATTTTATCTAAGGATATCCTCGACAGCATTCACGAAAGAGACACCAAGGTTGAGTTGTACAACCACCATAAGGTAATTAAAGTATATTGCTGTATACCAAAACCTTTTGCTTTTACCACACAGTGTTCATATCTTTCAAAGCCAGACCAAGTACAATGCTGCAAAAACGTATAGATGCTGAGTATGCAGCTTTGCTAATAAAAGTTGAATGCGATCTACTTCAAAAATTATTAGGTAAATAGTGGAAAAGACATTTTAGGGATTCTTGAACCAATACATATGCGTATGTGTAAATTCGCAAAAGATAACTACTGTCGGCATCGCTGGTATAAATGACCACGGTCCCTCCACAAGGACTGTGAAATGACACAGTCACAGAAAAATGTTATGATTGTTTTTTGTAAGATATATCGTCAACAACAAGAGTTCAAAGCTCTAATGAAAGAACCAGGTGACAAACGAAATGTCACGAAGATTTGCATGGTTGGATACGGTGGTAAAGGAAAGACGACACTCTCACGTTCTTTGCAAGGGGTATGTAACAAATATCGAGGTAAAGGTAGAGATGCAGACACTCACTTAAAATCTTGATATCATATCATAACAGACATAAATCCCAAATCTTTGCCTGGTTACAACTTAAGCCCAGAAAGGGGATAGGCTATGTTGGTTTTGAATGTAGAACGCTTGGCAAAGTGATTACAAGAAATGTAAGTTGTCAGCTATAAGCATTCTTTGCCAAGAATATTACACAAGCCGAAAAAGTCCGTCGGACGGAAAATAGACTTTGTCGTTCTGTCAGCCTGTTTGTAACGCTAAAACCTTTACTTGCATCTCACATTTCGTACAGGCAGACGATGATTGAAGAAAGAATGACTCATTTTCTATAAATCCACGTTTAAAGGAATTAGACACGTGAACATAGTGGGATGAGATATTGTAGTTCCATAAAATATTTTTCCAATTGACATTATTCATTGACATTGTGTGACATGAAACAAATAAACGATATGTTGTATTACAAGTTATATAATTGGACAAATATGACCTGAATCGTGTATTTTAAACAGGTTTTTACATTCTTGAATGGTACGTCTTTTCTTGATGCAAGCTATTACAACTTTTTCAATTGTTTCCATCGTTTACAGTCGCCGACAGAGAAAGAGCTGTCGAGAGGACCGGGTGCAAACATTGCCAAAATTAACATCCCAAAGGCTGGGGAATACACGCTGTGGGACTTGGCAGGGCATCCGGAGAATTATGTGACTCATAATATGTTTCTCAGGACAGATGATACAGTCTTCATCCTGGTTATTAAAATTACAGATAAAGAGCAAGAGCAAGAAGAGCAGGTTAGTGTAAGAACACATGCCAGTGACAACGTTTACAAATTTGACATGAAAAAATGTTGCACCTATTAATTTGTGGATTCAAGACTTTGATATATGAATAAGATAAACATAAATGACCCTGCTCTTTATACCATTAGTGTTTTTATGCATTGATAAAGGTGTATACACTTTTTTTCTTCTACAGCTCAACGTATGCCTCGCTGCCATAAAATCTCTCATCTTGAAATCTATCGAAGAAAGTAAAAGCAAGCCAACTGTGATATTTGTCGCTAGTGGGGCTGATTTAGTTGAAAATCAGCGTCGACCGCTGGGTATGTAACAATAGGAGTATCTTTTAAGTAGGAATTAACAAAATAGTTATAAAAAACATTATGATAAACATATGTACTTAGATTCATACATTAATTACACATTCCCATAAATTGAGACATTCAAAGATACATATGTAGATGAGATAGATAGATAGATAGATAGATAGATAGATAGATACATAGATACATAGATACATACATACATACATACATACATACATACATACATACATACATACATACATACATACATACATACATACATACATATACATGCATACAAGTTTTTTCTCAGACTGTATATAAGGTTTTCATCGATCACAGTTTATGTACAATTATTATTATGTTGTTGTTGTTAATAAGCCCACAAACTTTTAGCAGCATGCGACATATGAACCGTCATATATAGAAATGGCCAATTCGGGATGTTTCCAGTTCGTTTTGCTAATAAATGAACTATCACTCTCAAACATAGAAAATAAGTGTATGATCTTTTTGTGTTATTCTAGTATTCTTCTTTACCTTCCGGCTATTTGTCTTCATCGTTTATCATCTATCGATGGTACTATCAAAAACTATAAAATTGTTCGACTTGTCAAAACTTGAATGTTGCAAGATATCTCAAAAGAATTATATATTATAACCATGAAGCCTTATCTTTTCTTCACATTTAGTGGAGGTTGCTTATGCAGCAATTTGTAAACGGGCCCTCGAAAGGTTTGGAAAATATCTTAACATCCTTGATGAGAACTTTATCCTCGATTTCCGCAAGCCACAGCATAAAGACATGGATAAATTAAGGGAATGCCTAAAGCTTGGAAAGGTAGGTTGACATTTATAGAATTCCTGTTCGTTAAATGAGGGATCTTTCTGATCAAGATTTAATCCTGTGCTGAGTGTGGACCTACACAGAAAACGTTTAACTTACAGCGAAAAGTATGCAAACTGTTAATACTCATTCCTCAACAAGATATTTGGAATGACATCGCGTATGGTGACTTTGATGAAAAGTATCCATGTTCGTGAACCTGCATTCAGGGTCAGCGATTTGAAACTATGTCGACATTGTTTGAATGTTTGCAATGTGCGACCTTTTGATAATTTACTTTGGTTCGCCGTACCCAAGACACAATGATGTAATGCAGTGTCAAAAAGTTGCGTATGCTGTACTCATGTTTGAATTCTCTTCGCTACCTCTTTAGCGAACTTATTGGCCTTGAAAAATAGCACTGCAAATAGTAAGTGCAGAGAGCGCATCATCAAAAAGTATCATTCAAATTTGTAGGGATCACAAAAGGCTTCTTCACTCGGAGTATGTGAACTCTGTACTACGTTTTGATTTGCTTTGATCATATCCCCCCATAGATTTGATTATCATTTATATTTTGCTCCTTAAATCAAAATTTCTGCATACGAAAACGTGTAAACACCTTGTTTCCCCTCTAACATTATATTTTACTTTTTTTCGTAAAAAATACGTGACATCAACTGCCGTATTTTAGTCACTCATTTTACACATGAAAATGGATGTTGTAATATAATCTTGCATAACATTCCTACAGATTTACCTCATAGGAAAGGCAATAGTATCGAACCCAAGAATCTTCACCTGTGTTTAGCACCATTCGATTAAAAATGTTCCTTCATCTTTTAGAATGAAAAACATATACCCAATCTCTGCAAGAAAATACTGGATGCAAAAGAGAGATGGCTAAATAGCGGCTTTCCAATAATGAAATGGGATGCATATGCGGATAAAGTTAAAGAGGTCGTTGACTTACCAGACGAGGAGACTCGCAAGAAATCTACAAGAGCCCTACACAATTTAGGCGAGGTACAGTTTTGCCATTAAATTTGTCAAAACGTCGAATTTTAACTTACGTTTTTGATCGGTTTACAAAATAATCTACTTTAGAGAGACTTTAATATAAATTGACGATACGACATTCCAGATATGAAAGTTGCTTACGATAAGAGGCCATACTTCATAATCGATTTCCTTTGGATTTACTTAAATTGTTCAAAGTATTATTATTTAAATTGCACAAATAAATCAAATATCCGTTTACATCGCTCAGAGAAAGGTCAATTGAGATGTGTGATGTTGAAGGTTACAGTCTATTTTTTCCGCAGAGAATATGGCAATGATGGTATGATTTTAAGATTGTTATGTGTATTCTTAACAATCAGATTGTGCAAATCGAGAGTACCCGACCAGACGGCAATGCTATCATCGTACTTGACCTCCAGTGGTGTTCACGGATAATTGGTTCGATGTTAGCGGCAGAAGTAGTTGTTCCGTATTCAAAGCAACTACCAAAGAAGAAAATGTACAGCAGTAGTGATCTCAAAGATGTTTTAAGAGGTTTCACTGACATCAACTTGTTGATTGATCTCTTCAAAGAGTTAGAACTTCTTTTCGAGACCAATGAAGGCACAGAAATTCGCTATATAATTCCTGGCTTGCTAGATACCAATATGCCGATAACCCAATGGAAGCCGAACGCAACGAAGACAATCTGCTATGGTAGAAGATTCCAATGTCGAGATGAGACAGATAGCTTCTCACCTGGATTATTCCCACGACTTCAAGTCCGTCTTCAGAGGCATTTCAGAGAAATGAATCGGTCTACAGCAGACATCTGGAAAAATGGTATAAAGATCTGTCACAAAGTTGAGGCTTTGGTCTACATGACAAAGGGATGGCGAGCAATTCATGTCTGCGTTAGAGCTGAGAAAGAAGGCGACATTCAAAAATGCTACAAGATGCTAGAAACGGTGACACATGATGTGTACAGTGTGATAAATGTCACATGTCCTGGTACCAATATTGAAACCCATATTCTGAGTGCGCATTCCCTGCGAAATCAAAGAGATCCTGAAAATTTCGGCTACTACCCACTGCAGAGTATCATTGAAGCAGAACAGAAGAATGGAAAAGTGTTCCATGAAAAAGAAAACAAGGCAGAGGAAATAGGTAACTTACTTTGCATCGGGTACGATTCCACTGTTATTCGGAACCTTAAGTATCACAGTGACGTCAAATGGATGCTGAGCGATACCCTGGAGAAATTTTCTGCTCAGATGGATATCAAAAGTCGGGATGGCCAAATCAGGGATGACGAAATCAACAGTGACTATGAGGCAATGGCAGATCTAATGGGCATAAACAAAGATGAGATCATAGCATGGAAAAAGAAATGTTCTTCTCTAACAAAATGTCTTTTGTCCGAGTGGTCCAGGAGATGGACAAAGCGAAAGCCAAGCGGAGCTTCGCCGACTGAAGACCAAACAATGTATGAGAGCACTTTCACCAATCTCCTTAAAATTCTGCAGGAGAAATTTTGTCCCACAGATCATACTGTAGTAATTATAAAGAAGATGTTCAGAAACCTTGGCATCTAAGGTATAGCGCTTTATCCGCCACACCAAGGACATGTATTTCATCACAATATATATTGATCAAATCATTAAAATGCAATTATTGACTGTGTTTGCAATATTAAACATATCATTCATATTGAGGCGCATATCAACATACCAAATGTAAACTTGTCTAAGGTTTTGTTGTCACATTATTGATTAATTTAAGGGGGCGCTGCACCAAACAGCGTATTTTGCTCAAAATCACCTTTTTGCAAATATTCATTCAATTACAATTAACCCAGGATTAAGATATGGTTGGGTTCATCTTTTAGCGTGTCGAGCAGTTGTAAGTTGTTTGATAACAAGTGTTAATTTATGCAAATGTATGCAAATCACCCGATTTCCTGGCTTTTCTCCTCTCCCTTCTCTGTTCTCCCAATTTCAAGATTTCCAAAGAATTTAACTTCAATCTGGCTGGGTCCAATTTTCTGAAATTTTCACATTATTTTTTTTTAAATGCTATATAAAAAACAAATATTTTGTTTGTTTGGCAATACAGTTTTTACATTTTGAATTAGACACATTTTAATTTTACTAGTAGTGTCAGTCTTTCAACTCCTGCCATTTTAGAATGAGGATAGATAATGCAAAATAAAATAGACGATTGTTTTTCTACATAAACTCTTCAAGTGAAATTTCAGAAAATAGTAAGTTCTTGACTTAATTTTTATTATTACTACCAAAAATGAGGTTTTTTACCCAAAATATACACCCCCTTCATAACTCGAGTAAATTATTGCTACCATACTAAAATTTAGATTCTTAGTTTTTTAAAAATATATAGTATGAGGGAGTTTCTTTGTCATCTTATTTGAGAAATACATCTTTGAAAAATACTGTGTTGGCAACATGTAGCACGACCTTCACTAAGTTAATGGCACGAAACAACACATTTTATTGTAATGTCTTAGAAAATGTCCCAGCATCGGCTAATTAAAAACATGGAATGTATAAAACAATTCAAGCATTTGCGATTGAATTGTTAAAGAATAAGAACTTTCATGATTTTGTTTTTCGTTATTAAACCTATGAATCCTCTTTGTTTTCCTCTTTGATTTTGTTTGTTGTCCAGTTCTTTGGTTTTACTGTATTTTCTTCTCATAACATTTACCCTATGTAGTATTTGTATCTTTCTAGCGTCTTTCATCTTCTTAAAACTCCTTTTGCATAAAACCAGTATATCAAAGGATTCGCAGACAACAAACTAGTAAGGATTATATATATTCATAGACGTAACTTACTTTATCATACAAACGACAATTATCATTATTACTCAACAAAATCGAATTTAGCATTCAAAATAGCTTTATCGTTCATCAGAATTAATAAGTTTAGATGTCTCAAAACATTACACGCGTCATTTACCTAAAACAGGTCAAACACAATAGCTATAAATATTACATGATTTGCTATCCACCCATGCAAATAAAAGTACACATTTTTTACGTTGTCAACTTTGCCCATATTTGGTGACTACATGGCTCAAATGATTTGGATGCAGTTGCCTTACACGTTAATGTGTTTTACGTGGACGCGCATACTGTGATGGAATTTCTCCATTCTTATGTACTACCTTATTCTGTTTGTCATCTTACTTTGGATACACGAGTTGCTGGCTGTACTAATTTATGTTTGGCTGTGTGCATACTCAGTTATTTGTCAGTGAGTAGTTTGATAGAGTCGTTCAAATATATGTTCAATGTTTCATTTGAAGTAATGTAATTCTTAGGCCATACCTATGGTCACTTTTTTCAGGAATACGGGTCGAGATTTTGTGTCATTCAAGCTATGCTTCGTTTTTGCATATGCCCGGGAAAGAGTGGACATTATGTGCTGTAAGTCGACGATGTTGGACGATTTATCGACCTCTGTTAAGAAATACAATGACTTTCATAAAGCGCTACTTGTGTCCTGTGTTTAATTTTTTAATTTCGTCATGGAATCAAATACACCACGGTTGGGATGGATTTCCCCGTGGCTTTGCGCTATCAATATAATCCAAATCGACATGAAGTCTCTGCTAGCCTTATCTGTGTAGACATTGATGACATTGATGTCGACTGGTTACGGCGCCTATGGCAGTATTCTCAACGCGATCTCCTGGCACTATTTGTTTTAGCTTTGATAAAGTGAGATTACCCCAACGAACCGTCATCAATCAAATGAGAACTTGAGATTGTCCTGAGTTGGTGCTTCTTGAGTTTCATCTCTCTCTCTCTCTCTGGCTTTTCGAAGTTTTAGCTGCTTACTTGTAATTATTTTATTGATACAAATGAGGCAAACATATTGCATAAAAGGTTTTTGTGCAAGGGTGTTCAGGATCTCAGCACATGTTGTTTCAATTGCAGTCCAGTTTTAATATTTACAGACAATTGTGATTAATTCAATTTAAAATGACAGAATTTTATTTTGCATAAATGGCACATTCTACACACATAACAACACTTCAAGTTTTTCTTGACATAGTTTTACATGCATGGGTAAGTTGGAGCCAAAGAAACGGTCAGGATCTTCCAATAGCCAGTAAGTAGACTATTCCCACACTTTGCTGGGAGAGGACGGACTGGTCTACCATATGGATATGGTTAAAAAAATCGGATGCAAATCTCTGTCAATAGCACTCAAAAGCATCAACTCAAGGGTACATTTTAACGTCTTGAATACCATGGCCTATGTTATCCTGTATATTCCATATGGCAAAAATGATGTGAACACATACACCGGTATGATTCCATGGAAATTCTAGCACTCAGGGTATTCAAGGAGTTAATAATTGTTGTATGATAACAAAAGCTGATATCAAAATGAAACAAACGTAACAATTTAGAACTCATCTGACTATAAATACATTAATATTTACAATTTTTTACAAAAATACCAATGGTGCGGATCAAGTAGTCTCTCACAATAATTCAGATGTGCTTCCATAAGCAGATGAGCAAAAAGACATTTTGGTGTACTATTCCTTCCAAGCTGAGATGTGAAGTGACAAATATAAATACGGTACTGGCACACTCAATCTTCCCTTGGAAAACTCATTCATTTCAGTTTATCGCAACATTTTGCTGGGACTTACTGACAAGATACCTGCTATTAAGTACGTTGGGAATTAAATTGGTTTTCACTGACTGGTATCTGTAGTTAGCCATTACGCAAGAACTATAATTAACACTGGCATGGGAGGGTATGTGGACGTTCTGATATCTAAACCTAGTCATATGTTATCTATCGTAGCGAGAGAAAGTACTTCGCTATCAGGGAACAATATCTGCCTTTAATCAGGTATTTTGTATGCATTATCAAGTGTCATACACTTTACTTCAGAAACTACCGTAAAAACCCTATCAATTCGACCAGACAAAACAAGAACAATTTTAAATTGTTGAGTTCTAAGAAAATTAACAGCATCAAAATAATTTTAGTGGTCGACTTATTAGGGATTTCAACTTTTTTGACAGTTCATAAGTGTTATGCTTACCATCTTGGATGATTGAAACATACTGGTATAGGGGCAACGTTCCTGAAGTCCCAACTTAGTCATTATGTGCTGTACATTGTATTGTTCTGTGCATTTTATGGAAAATAAAATGTTTCAAACAGCTTGTCATCATTGGTTGGTCAAATTATTAGAAATTAAGAAAGTCCCAATTTCCATTGGTGGTCAAACTGATAAGGGTAAAATAAAATTATGTTTTGAGAAAAAAATTAGGGTGGTTGCATTAATAAGGTTTTTACGGTAAGCACTTGTCAATAGGTTTAAGACCTTTTCCAATGGGTATCAGGTTCTTTGACTTCAGGTACTACAGTTCTTGCATGTGGGTAACTTAGCCACTGAGTGTCAGGTATGAACAAGCTGTATCAGTCATGTATCAGATAGTAGCCAGTTTCTAGGGTCACGAATCATGATGCTGCATTCTGTTGTCTGAATTGCCTTAGTCCCTGTAAGAAAACCTGCTTAGTTTGGTCCATCATATCATGGTAGAGTCTGAGATCGTCCTCCTTGGCTTTCATGGTACTCTGCAGAGCAGCTTTCAATGCGTCATTTTCATCAATTTGTATGGCCAACCTACAGTGGAAAAGCAGATAATATCAACATTTAATACAAACAGTTACAGCAACAATAATCAATGATGTCAAGTCTTTGCTGGCTATACCGGTACAGCTAATGACAACATGATCACTTAAATTTGTAAACTTCAGTGATTGCATTAACAAGAAAATAATCTGATGAGGTTATTATGAAAGTACCGCAAAGGATTCAAGAGGACACTGGCACAACATATCATGGAGGGCAATACGTGGTGCGAATGTCTGAGTGCATCCTTTGCAGTATTTTTGCAATAACATCATTATAATACATCCCACATTCATGACTGCAGCATTAAATTGGCAAATTGAGTATTGACCGTTTTTCATAAAATGTCAACAATATTTCTTCTGATTTATAGCGCAAGTTGGAATGCTATCTTGAATGCATTTCATAACAGCCTGCACACTTTACGTACAGAGTGCGAGACATATTCTGGCACTCGTCAGATGGATCACTCCAAACCGTTCAACAGTGATTGCACAGAGACAGCTTGCTTAATACACTGCACTGGTGGCAGGGGATGCATGGAAATGGTAAATGCTATGGAGCAAGCATCAATGTGGCTTTTTTAACTCATGCAGAATTCTATTTTTCTCAATGGGAGATGTATGATAAAATAATATATTCATAAACATAACACCAATCACACTTTTCAAAACACCATTAAGTATCAAAAATACCGTAATTTTTGCTATTTCTATCAGATTATCAGTTGATTGTTTCACAAAAGTCAAAACCTTTGAAATATTTTATCCTATATACGTTTTACTATCATGATATTTTTGAGATGTTGGTTCATTGCATGTCTAAGATATGACTCCTCATAATTTTGTTATATTTTCCTACTGTCACTCGTACACCTATATGTTTATTCATTGTAACAGCACAATCCACATCTTACCGTGTTTGTAGTTCCTCTATGTTATCCTGTGTCTGTGGAATATCACTCCTCATCAGATCTTCATCACTGAGTAAACTCTGCGACAGATCTGAACCACTCCGTACAGGTTTCATCTTCTTTCCCGGAGCTCTTGATAGATTAGCAACATCCATTCTGGCTTTTCCCAGTTGTTTTTCCAGCTGTACATTCCGCTGTTTCAGCTGGACAAGACGGCTTTGAGTCTCTGTAATATTCTGCTGAGATTCATCATTCCTGGTAAGAGAATTGAAATTTTCAGAGTCACATTGCAAAGTTCAAAGTTCACATTGCAAAGTTTAAAGGTCATATTGCATTTACGTTGCCAATACTCCATCAAAAAAATAAATAAATATCACTGAAACTTGAAAGGAATCTATTTTGTGCAAAAAACTTTGTATAGTACAGTATTATGATAGGAAGTGCAATTTGATCATAAATATCAGATATATATATATATTTTTCCTGTAAAAAGCATATCTGTGTTCATTATGGGCACTAAACACAACGCAACAGAAAGCAGTCCATCACAGAAACCTGTAAAATAAATTTCAAAGCTGCAGGACACATTTTTTTAAAGAATGATATGATTTTTGACCAAATATTGAATGTGCAAATTTTATGATAATTTTCTTATGTCCACATTAAATCAACCTCTAGAATAAAAAAAAATTATTAGCAGTTCTGAGCAAAACTGTTTGACAACAATTGACACAATATCCAATTTTCATCACCATTTTGACATATGATCATAATGTCAACCAAAAGAACCTCAAAAACACTTTGACTTGTGATAAGTAAACAACCTGTGATGTAGTCCGTTCCAAAATAATCCAACTTTCAGCGTGACAGATTCTCACCTTTGCTGTAGCACTGCCACCAATTCCATCAGTTTATCTCTCTCCACTTCAGCTACTTGACCAAATGATTTGTATTCTTGACATTGAAGTTTCAGCTCTTCCATGGCTGAGTTGTTTACGGATACATTGCTATGAATATCAAATTAGAATATCAAAACTTACAATTATAGCACATTGTAAAATGATTGTCGGACATTACTTTCTGGTTGTTTATGAACATACACACATAATATTGAAAACAATTCATAATTGGAGGTAAGACTTCCTTGATTTACATTGTAACAAATGAAACAGTATTAAAACTTTTGAAATCAAGTTCTAGATGTGGTGGTCTCTTGGACCTAAAGCTCCATAAGCTGTATGTTTTGGCTATTTTTTCAGAACTTTTGTTTTGTGATTTCCCTACACTTTCTGCATTGAATCCCTAAAGTGTAATTCAATGCTAAGTATTGAGCATGTCAACACAACCTACCGGTATATGAGTATTATCTACACTGTTATTGTTGAAAACTGTATTCAATTCCGGACTAGAATTCATTTGTTAACAATAAACAATGATCACTACACATATACAAGCTGTGTTGACAAAAAGAATACTCGAAATTTCAGCATGACAAACAGATTAGGGTCAGACACGGTAGTTGATATACAGAAGCAGAAAACTGAAAAACTTGCCACAAGTTACAGCTTATATAATGAATAGCAAAATACACCTGCCCTAACAACACACTATTTGATGCTTTAGGTCTGAAAATATAGTTTTAAGTAGCTTTCTTGCTTGAACTTTCTTAAATGCCTGAAAAATTCCGTCTGCAATCTTCCCTCAGATATACTACTTCAGCACAGTATATGTATGTACTGAAACTTACCCTGTACTTGCTGATCTGATGACTCTAGAGGGCACCCTTGGCGGCAAATCTCTATTTCCACTGCCTGGTCTGTTTGAGTTTCTTGAACTTTGTCTGAAAAACAACACAACAAAACATGCAATGAGTGAAGTGTGTAATTTACATAATTTGCTCATAAAGAAATAAAATTTGCTGGTTGTCTGCCATTAGCATTAGTTGATAAATGGTACACACAAAAAAAGTCATCCGATTATCCAAATACTAAACATGACCTGTGAAGAAATTGAAGAAACAACTTGAGAAATACCAGCAAGTAACTTCTGTTTATTAGCTAGGACAAGAGGAAAACTAAAACTGGTGGGTAAGTCACAGCCGAAAGTCAAAAATATTAAAGCAAGATGGGCCACAAAGCAGCCATATTAGATCATGTTATAGTCATATAAGAATCAAACATTGATGTGCATATGTCTATAAAATTGTACTTTTGGTACGATTGAACGAAAACACAAAATCTGCCGAGTTATGTTTGAGAAATAACTGTCTGAACTGCAATACATACCAGTATTTACACACAAATTAGCACCACATCAACATACTTGAGAATATACTGAAAGCGCCAAACACAACTTGTCCACGGAATGAAAATCTTGCACAGAAAATGCAGCACTTGATATATTTCATTATGAGAGACACAATCAGTCTGATTACCTTGACTGTGGTGGTTGCGGTGAGTGCAATGTACTATCTGATGAAGAAGGTCTTGAACTTCCAACAATGTCACCACCAGAAGATATTTCGTTGTGCGATATTGTAACTGTTGCAGGTCGATGACCCCTGGATGGAGGCCTTTCTAAAACATTTCCTACGTGAGTACGTTGATGCTGCAAAAATCAAGTGTGAACAATCTGTCAATAAAGAGTTTCTATAACACAAGCAGTCGATGTGTTTCAGTGTATTAAGCTTTTAATTTCTATAACACAAGCAGTCGATGTGTTTCAGTGTATTAAGCTTTTAATTTATCATGGATGATTTTCATTAAAATGACAAAAAGAATTGAAATATTTGTTGTTGACCACTAGATGGTGCCGCGACCAGTGATTGTAAATATGGGGTATTTCAAGTCACTCCCCTTCAAACGCTCTGTTTATTTGCAGATTATGATATCAAACGCGAATGGCTCCTGATCTTCTGTGGCAAGTCATACTGGATCAGTGATGGTGTTGGAATTACAGTCGCTATCACAATTGAATTGCTGTGTGTGTTGGGATAATATTGATAAAGTTGTCTTAAATCTTGATTTCTGATGCTCATCTATTCTTGTTCAAGGTTGTGGACCCTACACTGTACCTGGTTTATTGCACATGATGATTTGGTGCAATATACCATTGGCCATGTACATGTAAGGGACTGTGACCAAAATTACATTGATGAGACACGTAGTGGTGTCTTGACCCCTTCTCAAAGAGGTCTTTGGCTAATAGTTAGATGTAAAATGTTTAGAGTTGAATCATGCAGCTACAGGTTATTTCAAACTTTTAATTTCAAATCTAATAACACAGTACTGATAACATACATTATAAATCTGCGGCCTCTACTGAAATATCCATAAAGTATTTGACACTGTTTGCCCCATGCCACAGTACTTACATTAATCCTCATTTGATTAATTTCCTCTTCCAGCACTCTAACTTTCTGTTCTTTTTCACTGACAAGTCTCTTCAGTTGTTCCACCACACCCATGTCTTGTACATTCTTAGTTTGCAGTAGTTGTACTTCTTTCTGTTGTTTTTCCTTCACTTCTTTCTGTAATCTGGCGTTGTCTTCAATAA
Organism: Ptychodera flava; assembly: GCF_041260155.1. Taxonomy (NCBI): domain Eukaryota; kingdom Metazoa; phylum Hemichordata; class Enteropneusta; family Ptychoderidae; genus Ptychodera; species Ptychodera flava. The sequence goes on from NW_027248278.1 coordinate 13,537,822, forward strand.
TTTGTTTCATTTGACTTTGTTGACTCTGTAAGATCAACACAGTGATGTACACTTAGTGTCCTATGATGGATTAAGGTAGAACCCCCCTCAGGAACATATTCAGGCTCTCAAATTTAAAACTACTTTTCTAATCTAGCACTTATGGGGGCTCAGTTTAAAGCTTTTGGAGAGAGACAAACTTTTACGATCTCATTTTTTTGAAAATCCAAAATTTAATTTTTCCCCATAGAGTTAACAGAGCAATGGCATTCATTTTTGAATTACAAATATAGCAAAATGTTTGATAATTTGTCTCGCTAGTTCCAAATTTTGCACGGTGACCCCCAATTTTTATTGCTGATTTAGTAATAAAATGGTTGAAAATATCATTAAGGAAAGATTAAGCAAAAGTTTTAAGTCTTTTACTTTCGAGGTGCATACTACCTTAACCTATTGTAGAATGGTTCTTGTTAACATATAATGGAAATTCAAAATGGCCGCCATCCACATGTGTCATGTCTATGGGGGAAAATATAATTCTTGATTTTTGCAAACTAAGCTGGTGAAAATATTATTCACTCTATAACTACTCAAAAGTAGTTAAAAATGAAGACACAAACAACTGTCAAAAGGGTAGTGGCATAACGTTCATAAAAACAGCAAACTTTCCAGATGTTAACATTTATAGAAAAACAATGATAAAGAAATAAATACTTCAGAACTTACCATAAGAGCAGTAATCAATTCATTATCATGTGTACTCTTGTCTATCAATGTTGACACTTGCTGTTTCAAAGTTTTCACTTCATTGGTAAGTACTTTATTTCTGGCTTTGGACGCGTCAAACTTTTCCTTCAGTTTGCTGTAATCTTCCTCCAGTGCTTTCAGTTCATCAGCTGCTTTCTGTATTGACAACAGTTGTCATGATATGATTCACTTAGTTTGGTATAGTCATAGAGAAACAGGCTACAAATGTATGCTTGTAAATATGAATGTTTGACTTAGGTCAGTATACATGTCAGTATGCATGAAAACATACATACATACATATATACCTACATACATAAATACATACATATATACATACTAGCCCCTCGTACAGGTCTGTGTGTTCCCGGCGTTATACGGCCTCCACCACAGCCCTGCAACGGTCCATAGAGATAACTGGCGACTGCAGCTAGATTCAAAATGGCGATCTCCATTGGTAAACAACTTGTCACATACGTTGTGGTTTCAGAAAACAAGCGGTTTTGGATATTAGGAGAAGTTAATCGCATCTTTTCTGGGGTCGGTTAGGAGGTAAAGGTAGGCAGGGAAAGGATTCTGCCCCAATAGAGCAGAATTTTCGTTGCGGTCCGGATCCGGACTGCAGAGTCCCCAGTTATCTCCATGGACCATTGCAGGGCTGTGGTGGAGGCCTAGACTGAAAGATTCAGTCGTGTGCGGGCGCTCCGGCGCACTGCGACCTACGACCCTTTACCACGACTGAAGGCACACTGTTGAAATCCTGTTCTCCAACAAAATTTTGTTGGAACCAATCGTATTACAGAAACGAGTTAATTGACAGTATGTAGCGTAACAAGACCGCCCACATCGCTCACTCAGTGCGTGATCGTGATTAGCATATTCAAAACTGTCGCCAGGCTTTTGTCCCGCCTATTAGCTTATATCATGTCTCGTTTGTCAACAAACACAACGTGTTTTCTCAAACTCGAAGTACTCACGTTGACGTCTGTGGCTAGCGTTCCGATTTGATAATTATGGCCGATCCGAACAATCGCCGACTCGCATTGCCGAGGCAGTCAGTAAATGTTCTGATGTAGGCCTATATAATATTATGTTGAAAAGAGAGCAAAGAGACGCACTCAAAGAGTTTTTGCGGCGGCAGAGATGTATCCGCTATTTTACCAACAGGGCCCCACGGTATGGGAAATCTATGATTTACACGCTGGCACCCAAAGTTATGGACACACTTAAGAACCGTTCAGGATCGATGGTTCTGGGGATTTCGCCCCTGATTTCACTCATGAAAGATCAAGTGCAGAAGTGCAGCGAAATGGGTGTGAAGGCGGCTTTGATCGGTTCAGATCTCCGAAACGACGTACGTACCAAGGAACAAATTGTGCGTGGTAAATTCCAGGTTGTGTTCAGTTCACTAGAGGGGCTATCATGACGAGAGAGAGTGGCGGAGATATACTCAGTTGCGATGTCTATCAAGAGAATCTTGTTGGAATTGCCATCGACGAAGCACACTGTGTTTATTTTTTACAAAGGCAGGCTCCGCTGTGATGTCCAGACGTCAGTTCCACTGTAGAGTTGCTTCAGTTTCTCGGCGATATCGGTCATTTTCGAAAAGATCGACCTTTTCTTCGAGAGTCTACAGTCTCTCCGCAGACTGCACATTCTGCTGCGCTCAGCGCGAAAGTAAAAATGTGAAAGAGGCTCCCCACCTAACTATCCAAAATGTTTTGTGTCGAGTTTGTGTTTGATTCGTTTCAAAAATGTGTTCCTACATTCTTATCCGATTGTTTGTGTTAATGAAAATGTTTGTGTCGCCTCGGATTTTTGTAGGGAAGTTTGGATTAGTGTGTACGGTAATGTTTTGTTTGTGTAGAGTTGCTTCAGTTTCTCGATATCGGTCGTTTTCGAAAAGATCGACCTTTTTTCCGAGCTCCCCGCACAGACTGCACATTCTGCTGCGCTCAGCGCGAAAGACGCTATGGAGTATTTTTTATAGGCGTCAATTGAGCCATACAGACAATATTGTATCTACATGTAAGTTTTTTCTCCGACAAGCGGCTAGCCTATAAAGCGTTCACACACGTGTCGTTGTTTTCATCTGCCGAGTAGAGCGATTATGCAATGTCGGCGCTGCCGATGCAGTTGATCGACATTGTTGTCTGGACTACCGCGTGTTCATTATGCCCGTAAACAACCCACGTGAGCAATATTCAAATTACACTACCATGATTTACATATTTGAAAAGTCTGTGAAGTCAGTTGTGGGCGGTACTTTTTTTCTTTGAGTTTGCCGCGGCCAAGTACAGTGTGCCTTCAGTCGTGGTAAAGGGTCGTAGGTCGCAGTGCGCCGGAGCGCCCGCACACGACTGAATCTTTCAGTCTAGTGGAGGCCATATAACGCCGGGAACACACAGACCTGTACGAGGGCTAACATACATACATACATACATACATACATACATACATACATACATTTATGCATGCATGCATACATACATGCATACATACAAACATACAGTACATACATACCATACATACATACATACATACATACATACATACATACATACATACATACATACATACATACATTTATGCATGCATGCATGCATACATACATGCATACATACAAACATACAGTACATACATACCATACATACCATACATACATACATACATACATACATACATACATACATGCATACATACATACAAACATACAGTACATACATACCATACATACCATACATACATACATACATACATACATACATACATTTATGCATGCATGCATACATACATACATACATTTATGCATGCATGCATACATACATGCATACATACAAACATACAGTACATACATACCATACATACCATACATACATACATACATACATACATACATACATACATAGATACATACATAGATACATACATACATACATACATACATACATAGATACATACATAGATACATACATAGATACATACATACGTACATACATACATACATACATACATACATACATACATACATACATACATACATACATACATACATACATACATACATACATACATACATACATACATACATACATACATACATACATACATACATACATACATACATACATACATACATACATACATACATACATACAAACAAACCATATATACATACTGACAGACAAATAGACTTACATGCTGATATACAAACACAAACATACAAACACTGGACAGCCACCACCCAAATAGCTTCTTTTGCCACATGTATACATCATGCCAAATGATAGCTAAATGATGATTCTCACCTGGCTGGCCTCCCTTCTCTCCCGTTCCATGTTTCTCAGCTTACTTCTGTTTTTGTCATTGTACACAGATGATGTGGCTGATCTGGGTGAAAAGTTCTGTGTGGTTTCCATGGTCATAAACTGTTCTTCTAGACTCATTTCTGTTGTAGGTCTGGTCTGAATATGACTCAGCTGGGATTTCAAGTCGGACACCTACCATCATCATAAACCAATCAGCAGTCAGAAAAAAATACAGTAGTGTTAATGTTCTGTGCACAGATTTCTAGAATTTATGAAATCGCAAGAAGTGTTTGATTTTGTTGGCTAGCTAGGGTTTTTTTGTCTACCTCTAACAGAGTGTTTAACAGCCAGTACCTAAGGATTGGCTTGTTGGCACATATGGATATCATAATAGTTCTATTAGTTTTGACAAGGTCGGTAAATGTCACCAGAGTTCCCGGTCAGTTTATCCGTACTCCCTTTGGTGTAACATTGCAATCAGATTAGAGGATGGCAGAAATATAACCAGGGTTAACAAATCTTTTGCAAACATTCTCCAGCTTTAGTAAAAACACTGAGAGTTCATGTACGGGTGTCTATATTTCTATCAATAGATTAAATTGATATATTGCAATTGTCAATAAGTCAAGTACAATTAGAAAGAAATACAATTGTCAAAACTGATAATATTGTACACAAATCTAGATTGTCTTCATGCAGCTTTAAAAATAGATATTGAAGTACCATACTGTAATGGAACTAACATTCTCAAAAAAATATGTAAAGCTAGTCACTGATCTGTTGATTATATGCTCCATGTTCCTGTCTACTCAGTTTTATAATATTAATGCAGGCCAGCGCAGAGAGATCAAATCAGATTTTCACCAATTTGGGGATGTCACCGATATCACATTGGAATTGTCAAAGACTCACCTTATTCTGAAGGCCAATAATCTGCTGAGCCCTTCCTCTCCAATTACTTGTACCATTTAACAATGCCGGAATGTTTACATTCTCTCCTACTTCCTTCTCCAGTACTTTCTGAGCTATTTTCAAATCCTGTTTCAGTTGCTGTACCTGATTTCTGTACTCTGCCATTTTTAGGTTGCTTTGTGTGATTTTCTCTTTCAAAGCCTTCATTTCTGCTGGATCTACTGCCGGCTGATGGATGAAGAGGATGCAAAGACATAATGGGCACAAAGGATAGGAAGCGCTTTAACTGTAATTATTTTTGATGTAATGTTTGATAAATACTATTTATTTATTACACAAAATGAAATGATACTCAATTGATTAAGAAATCAACAAAAAGTTGTATTCTTATTATGAGTTCTGCTTGCTGTGGTGCATAGACAGTTTTGACCGTACAGTTTTGCTGAAAAGAAGCTGCAATTCATTGGTGTGATAAATTTTGAAGTTTGTCTACTCTACTCAGTACAGAGAAACGTTTGATCATCCATGAACATTACCCAAGACAACAAAGATTGCAATAGGCAAGTTGGCATCTAGTTCCATGTGAAAGGATTGTTAGAACCGTTGCTTGGTATTAACACTCACACATCGACTTCTGAAATATAGACGCTATGTTACATGTGCTGCATGCAAGATCTTGTATATATCTAGCCAGAAGCTGAAATGGCTGTTGCAATCTTTGGTCAACATTACTAGAGTTCTCAACAGTAATTCACGGTGGTTGTTTGACAGCCTTTGTAATGTAATGCATGGTCCAACATGCTTTATTGTCTTTGCGTAGAATAGACAAACAGCTTTCAAAATTGATCATACCAATGAACTGCAGTTTCTTTTCAGCAAAATATACTTCTCTAAAATACGGTAGTAAAATCTTGAAGAAACCTCACCTGTTCTTCCAGAGTATCTCCTAATGTGTACATCTTGGCAGCATGGCTTTTCTGTTTCCCACTTCCTTCCAGTGACAACTCTCTCTTGGCTAACATCACCTGTCATTGTCAATAACACATTGTAGTGGCTTTGAATGTGTTCTCTTAGGCATACTTAGTCTGTAGAATACTTCATCATTTTTTTTGCTTTAGAATTTTTAAAGCATATTGCCAGGTGTTTTTTTAAAATGTCCAGTTTTGATTGTAATTGCAGACATATGGCAAAAGCGGTATCATCCAAAGCGACTATTCACTTGTGTAGGTTTTTTGTCCAAGGTGTTGTACAACAGCTTGGCTTTATCAGCATCACATTTTTGCAAGTTTTTCAGAATTTCTTGTAAAAGAATATATCCTGGAAATGTATAGGTAACTGGCTCCCCTGTTAGAATTAACTATGACACTTCAAACTTCAAGTTTTTGCAGTTCTTTTTACCATAGAGTATAAAATAATTTATATATGATAAAAAATCTGCACATATGATATATACTGTACATGTTAATCTTTTTCACCTCACCTCCTTTTCAAGATCATTTACTTTTCTAAGAAGCTGTCTTGATTTATTTTTCTCACTTTCCACTTCAGCGGTCAATTCTCTGTTTTTCTTTGACAAGTCTACTATTTTACTAGCAGCAGTGTCACTGGCAACTCCTCCACCTAAAGAAAGAAAAAAGACCTAGCAGTTGAAATGTTTTCATTTGATTTCATTTGACACATTGCCTGCCTGTACCTTTTCCCACTTTGAAATTCACACAATGTACTGGTTTCAAAGTACCTCTACTCAAAGGATTTATTCAACCCTGTTACAGAATTATATGTATGACCTTTTGAATATTTGTGTTTGTATCAAGTAACAATCAAGGTAGTACTGTATGTAAAGGTAAAAAGATTTAAATTTTTGCGAAACCTTTCCTCAATGAAACTTTAAACCATACCGGTACTCTATCTATTGAGAATACAATTCAGAGGTCATTGTGCAAAGTCTGGTGCTTGAGAAACAAATTACCTAACATTACCAATAAATTCAAAACAGCTGCCATCCCTATGGTAATTCTACAAGGAAAAATAAATTTTTTGATTTTCGAAAAACCAAGACATTAAAACTGCTTCTTACTCCATGAGCTTTAAAATAAGCCCTCACAAGTGGTAGATCAGAAATGTGTTGTAAAAGTTTGAGAGTTTGAATATCTGTCCATGAGGTGCATTCTACCTTTCAAGCATTGATATGTGAGATATTCCCCCAGAAAAAATTTGGAGAGCAGAATCCAATAATATATTGATCAAAAACTGAGTGAGGTAAGAAGTTCACAAATAATTGACCTGACTGTCAACCAAACCGAGGTGGTTTGGTTTAGACCTCGTACTACTAGTAGTACAGCTAGATTACAGTCAACTTCCATGAATGTACGTGTAGGTGAGGCCATGATTTCACCATCAACTACTGTGCGTGATCTTGGTGTGATGAGACTCTTTCGGACTCATGGATGAACATATTCGTCATGTTTGTAAAGTCGCATCTAATTCACTTTGGAGGATAAGTAAGATTCGCAAATTATTAGACCAGTCTTCTACTGAAAAGTTGGTACATGCATTTGTTTCATCAAAGTTAGATTACTGTAATAGCTTATTTTATGGTGTACCTGCATACAAATTAACAAAACTTCAACACATCCAGAATTCTGCTGCTCGGTTGGTAACCAGGCGGAAGTTCAGCAGTCATATTACACCCATACTTAAGGAATTACACTGGCTTCCGATTGAACACCGTGTACGTTTTAAAATCTTGTGTCTTATTTTTAAAGTAATTCATTGTAAATCAGCGCCATCATACCTAGCAGAACTTTTAAGTATTGAATGTCCAGTTCGTAATACAAGAAACAGTGCAGGTGTTAGACTCTGTCCGTTTTCAATCAAAGATCATGGAAAGCAGCCTTCAAAAATATATGGTGACAGGGCTTTTAGCGTTTACGCACCTAAACTTTGGAATAGTCTGCCAATTGAGCTCCGGATCGTCAAGGAATTTGTTTTATTTAAGAAATCTTTGAAAACTTTTATTTTTCGCGACTGCTACTGCTTATACTAGACTGTGTGATTTTTAAAGTGTATGGTTTTAGTCTTTTATGCCAGTTCACATTTTTTCTTATGATCTTAAATTTAATTTTTTTATTTAATTTCTTTCTGAATCGTTTTAATTTGATTGTTACACTTTCATTTTACTATTTTAATTTATATTTTTAATTTTTACTGTACTGTACAGACCGCTGAGACAGTTTTGTGTAGTGGTCTTTAAACAATAAATTATTATTATTATATTATTATTATTAAAATGATGGCGCAGTTACAATTTTTTGTCTTGATTTGACACATTACCTGTCATTGCTAGATTAGCCTCTTCACGTTGTTTTTTCAGTTTTCTTATCTCATAGTCTCTTTCACTCAGTAGTTTGTACAATCTACCATTCTCATCTTTCAGTTCCTTTGAAAGAAACCATGAACACATGATTTGAATCATTACTAAGAAATCACAATGCTTGAATACTTTGTGGATGCCTGTAAATAACTTTGGCAGAGCACTTTCTGTTAAGCTATATGTACATGTATCTACTAGTTACTAGTATACTGTGTGTGCCTTGTCACAATATGGTCGTGTTCTGCCACAATCTGATGCCTAAATGCAGGACTGAACCAGGGACCTTTCTTGCACTGTTCTGTAAAGTGTAAATAATATATGCAGGTATGTAGGAGTATCTCAAACCATACCGATACACTCCGAGTTCCAAAACCGAGTCGGACTTGCAAGTCCGAGTACTCGGACTTGCATACTCCGAGTAAAACTGCTTACTCGGACTTGTATACTCCGAGTACATGGCCTACTCGGACTTGAATACGCCGATACGTGTTCCTATAAATGCATATTTTGCCATACTGGTCAAGAAACGATCTGTCGAAAAAAGGTATTTTATTACTCACAGAGTTTACGGCTAGCGCGGATCGAATGTCGAAAAATCTGCTCTTTTGAAAAAAAAGAATTTCATTTTCACGATGTCTTGTAATCTGTTGCGCAATGTATATTTAACCACGGTCCCTCCACAAGGAGCGACCGTGATTTTACCCTCAGAAGAAAGCTGCTGCCACGGCCAGCAGCGAAGTTTTTGAACGATGACTTAGACGTAACATTTACAGTAAAGCCAATAAACTTCAGGCAAGTCTAGCCAGTTATTCAGTTAGATATCGCACAGTTCCATTAACGAAATAAATGCATGACATCACAGGTCAAGTCAGGTCATTGTTTACGACCAAGTGGTCACTCGCACTGGGTTCATACTATACACGAGCGCACTGTGCTCACTTTATGTTGAACAAGTCATCGTTGATGACACAGTCCCCACTTGTTAATGGGTACTTTGATTGCAGGTCCTCAGAGAGGATAGAGTCTTCTTCATAAGGTCAGTGATAAAAATATTTCTGAATAAATTCGCTTGATACATGTCTGAGCTGTAGTTCAGGACATGAAAAAATCATAATAAAATGGCCACATGGCGGCCTTATTGGATCGTATCACAAAACAAATTAATGTGCATATGTATGACATAGGTCAATGTCCTTGTACCAACTTTCAATATATCGGTTGAGATATGTCTGAGTTATGGCTCTGTACATGAAAAAATCGTAACAAAATGGCCGCACGGTGGCCATATTGGATCGTATCACAAAACAAATTGATGTGCATAGCTATGACATTGGTCAATGTCCTTGTACCAACTTTGAATAAAATCTGTTGAAACATGTCTGAGTTATAGCTCTGTACATGAACAAATCGTAATAAAATGGCTGCCTAGCGGCCATATTGGATCGTATCACAAAACAAATTGACGTGCATATGTAAGACATAGGTCAATGTCCTTGTAACAAGTTTGAATACAATCAGTTGAGATATGCCTGAGTTATGGCTCTGTACATGAAAAAAAATCAAAACAAAATGGCCGCCAGGCGGCCATATTGGATTGTATCACAAAACAAATTGGTGTGCATATCTATGTCATTGGTCAATGTCCTTGTACCAACTTTGAATAAAATCGGTTGAAACATGCCTGAGTAATGGCTATATACATGAAAAAATCGTAATAAAATGGCCACACGGCAGCCATATTGGATCGTATCACAAAACAAATCGACATGCATCTGTATGACATATGAAGTAATCCTTGTAACAAGTTTGAATGAAATTGCTCCAGGCATCCCTGAGATATCTGCGTGAACGGATGGACACACGTATGCACACACGCACGAACGGACCCACGTACGGAAATGACCAAACTTATAAGTCCCCCAGATGGTGTCCGTGGGGACTAAAAACCATCTGCATTATCAGATTTGGTACAGTTGTACCAGAAACAGCGCTCTAATCTCGAATTATGCAAATTAGACCTAATTATGCATGTCACACCAATATAAATGGACCTGCATATGTATGCCACAGTGTAGTATCCTTGTACCAAGTTTAAAAAGAATTGGCACAGGAATATCTCAGATATCTGCATTCATGAGCCCGATGCATGGACACAGCATTAATATTAATTTCATCCTGGAATGCCTGTGGATCATACCTGGGGACCCTGTGGATGGATATCAAATACAGGAAAGAAAACGGCCGTCACACAGCCATTTATGATCAAATCATTACAAAAATTAGCGTGCATATATATGTGATAAGGATTAATATAGGTACCAACTTTCAATGCAATCGCGCCCGGCATCGCTGAGAAATTTACGTGAACGAACGCACAGTCGTAAAATATAGGAAACAAAATGGCCGCCATGCAGCCATTTTAGACCAGATCAAAACAAAAATTGATGTGCACATGTATAACATATAGAGTAATCTATGTACCAAGTTTGAATGGAATTGCTCTTAGCATCACTGAAAAATTTGCATGAACATACGCATCGACATCAAATACAGGAAACAAAATGGCTGCCAGACGGCGAAATTGAATCGGATCGTAAAACAAATCAACGTGCATATGTATGGCATAGGTGATAATCCTTGTACCAAGTTTGAATGAAATCGCTCCAGGCATCTCTGAGATATCTGCGTGAACGGACGGACGCACGCACGCACGCACGGACGCACGCACGCACACACGCACGCACGGACATGACCAAACCTATAAGTCCCCCCGGACGGTGTCCGTGGGGACTAAAAATTATTAGTTTGATTATTTTATCAAGACATAAATATGCCTAAAATGTTTGGGCAAGTCTATCATGGCCTCACAACGCTAGCAAACCAAGGCCATGACGTCACAGGTCGACAGGTCATTCGATAATGGCGTCCGTGTTCTAATACATGTAATTCGCCGCGATGCATCGCGGTGATCATGAAACGTTGTTGTGCCCAATTCAAGTCATGTATCAAATCAGGATCTGATCCGGTAATGAAACGAAAAGACAAGACAAACTAATAATTTGCGTGACGGTAGCTACACTCGACAACGACAATGACTTGAGCGTGTTGTACAAGTGGTATTTTACACAGATCAGAGATCAGAGAGATCGCATTAACAACTCTTTTCTTTGAGCGACTGAAAGTACATGTACTGTATACGCTGTTTGCAAATTTTTCACAAGATCGAATATTTCCTCCGTTTTTCCAGCATTGTTTTTCTATAAGCAAGTGTAACTCGGCATATTCAAGTCCGAGTAGGCCATGTACTCGGAGTATACAAGTCCGAGTAAGCAGTTTTACTCGGAGTATGCAAGTCCGAGTACTCGGACTTGTAAGTCCGACTCGGTTTTTGAACTCGGAGTATGCTGTTGAAGGCACTCTTACATACCTCATATATGTGTAAGTTCCACAATAGTCATGGATAATATGGCATAAATGTGTGCATCACTCAGGACATTCACATTACGAGTACAATGAGTATACTACCGGTACATTAGGGTACACAGTATATTGTACCAGCCTGAGTGATACATTGCAACATGATCTATACTCACTGCATATCGGCAAATCATTATACATACTTCAGCATCTTGCGGTCCACTTACAGTTACATGCAAAAGTAAATATTACTGTATCAAAAGAATGCAGACAGTAGATTTACGTATAAACTAACCCGTATCTGTTGATTCAGATGTGTTGACAGTTCATCATTGAAAAAGGCACTGCTCTGAATAGGTTCAGCTAGCTGTAGTGAAAAACAGAAATATGTTATTAGGGAGTCATTACAATTTGCATCTTCTCTCTTTCTCAATGACAGAATATTTTATGTTAAACTTCATGCCATTAGCAATACCAGCATGTCACCACAGAATGCAACTGATATTGAAGTATCGTCGGCAGTGTTTGTTCATAGTTCCACTGAATATGTTCGAATATACCATGTAAAATCTACACCCAGGCATTTGATGAAACACATATGTTGGCAATCAATTCTGTATCGGGTCTTGCGTACAGATTATTTTCCTTAGATATCATGGTACATACCATTATAGTATGGTACAACATAAATTATTTGCTGTCAGTATATACATGTATCGCTTTGTACGCAATTTCGCAATTTTGTAACAAACACACATACAATATATTTGCAGTAAACAAAATTTTCAGCAGACATGTATCTAGCACCTACAGGAATGTGACAAACTTTTTAAATAAATTCAGACAACTTTATAATTATGTCACTTCAGACATAGTTAAAGATCTCTGCTGGGCACCTAAAACTCTGTATTTTTCAAATCATCTGTTTTCACTGTCATCAGTCACATTCAGATAATATTCACCACGGCATTTGACATTGGCGAATGCAGACTAGTTTTGCACAAGAAATCAAAGCTCATTGAACTGTTATTTTTCTGCAATAAAATTACATTGTTATTTTGTAAGTATCAAAGAGACCTGACAATTTTCCAACATTCCGATGTGTTAAAAGGAATGTATCAATACAGTCCCTCGGAGGGACAGTTGTATCACACACATAACATACACCAGAGAAAGAAATTCCCAAATTCTTGTGAGACTAATAGAATCTCACACCCCCAAGGACCTGGGATCAGATTTCTCACACGAGTTGGGGATATTTTGTCTCACACTCGCCTGCGGCTCGTGTGAGACAAAATATCCCCAACTCGTGTGAGAAATCTGATCCCAGGTCCTTGGTGTGTGAGATTCTTTTTCTCACATGACCACAAAATGCATTACATTCACATTGGACATATACATCATTATCCAAAATCGTGACAAGTCTGTCGTCTGCCACTGTACCTTGACCTGCTTACTTTGTAGTTCTGGTTTGTGTGTTACTCGTCGTACCATTGGAAACATTTTGCACGTGGAACAAAACAGACTATTCATCATCCAATCAGAGCTCGTGTAATAATGGTATACTGCAGAGTGTGGGACGGTTTCTGAGTGTGTGGATCGATTTTCCCCACACTGTCGATCCCGCACTCCCAGCGGCCAGGAATGTGAGAAATTCCATTTCAGGCCATTTCAGTTGTGTGATTCACATAATTTAAAAGCTTTAAAAGTACAAGCGGCCAAACTGTAATAATTCATGTTGTTACAACAATGGCTTCTGGAAAGAAATACAGTAGACTACACTTACACTGAGTCCTAAATCATCATCCACTTGTAACCCATTTTGCTGTTCTTTCTCCTTTTCTTTCGTCTTTTCAATTTTTTCTTTTCCTTTCTTTTCTTTTTCTTGTTTCCTCTGTTGCAGCCTCAGTAATTTCTTCTGCTGTTGTTCCTGAAGTACTTGGAACTGTTGCTTTAAAGTTTCATTGTCAGTTTCCATCTTAAGTACCTCGACATCTAGTTACATCTATCAGTCAATGAAACATCAAAATAAGAGATACATGTGTTTACAACTAAGTAATGTCATGTAAAGTAATAGTTGGTCAAAATACCTGCAGTACATGCATGAACTAAGAATGAATCTATTTTTACCTGTTCACCCCTAATTCCCGGTAAATATGCCCACAATCACCATTTAATAACAATGGATTTGGGCCAAACCACCATGGTGAAAGGTTAATCTTTGTAAAGCCAGTCTAACAAGTGTTACTAATGTAAACATGTGTTAACTTATCTACAGCTCATACCCTGGGATTTAAACATTTACAGCCCTGTAAACTTTCATTTTGATGTTTTGACAGGCATTGAAACAATAGTAGTGTTCGTTGGTACAGTAATCTTCTCAAATGCTTTCAGGCCCTGACTCAATCAGGTTACTACACTGTAACTAGCAATTGCTGGTGATACAATTACCTAGGGCACAGTGGCTATCCATCTACTTACTCTACCCCAATAAACATGCATGTATCAACACATTACACTCTGTCTATGATTTGAATAACATATTCTTCAGAGTGGACAGATGAGCACAAAAGAGAGAGCTCATACCCTGGGATTTAAACATTTACAGCTCTGTAAACTTTCATTTTGATGCTTTGTTACACTAGCTATGAGGGATTTTGAGAGGATTTTGAATATTTTTATCTCCAAGATACTCCAGAGGCTTGCATGAATTTATACATGTCTCTGACATATGACAGTCACCTAACAGTAACTGGTCAATTCAGCCCAAGTTGTTTCAGCCTCTATATTTCTGGCCCCAAGTCGTTTTGACACTGCAACCAAAGATGTTTCTGCATCCCTGTTTTGATTTTTTTTCAAACTAATTAGAAATTGACCGAGCAGTCATATTCCAAAGTGTGACCTTTGCATCCTGACCAGTACTTGTATGTGCATTTTGTGTGACTTTTGCCGCGCCGTTTCGGCACCGCTTTCAAACGTTTGCCGTGTTAGCGGCTATGGCTATCGATAAACTTGTGTCAAAGATTTGAAAATGATATGAAGATTTTTTTCTTATGATTTCTTACCATGTTCTCACAAAGATTAAAGCGTGTGAATGTTGACACTACACTTTTTAAAGGCCTGTGCCGGCGTTAGATTGTCTGGCAGGGAAATCTACTTATTTAGATTACAATGGAAAACAAAAGGCTACGGACACTCCTTGCTGCAGATCCATAGCCCTACCACTCCCTTTGCCAACAACATAACTAGCAAGGGGAGTGGCAGGGCTACGGAACCGCAGCAACGACACTCAATAATCCTCTAATAGACTAAAACATACGTGATCCCGGGGATCAAGTCCCTTGCCTTTGGGTGCTTTGAATTGTAAGATTACACTCTTGCTCTAGTTCCCCCAGGTAGACTCTGGTAAGAAGAGGGGTGCCGAAACAACTTGGGACTGGAAATTGGGAGGCCGAAATGACTTGGTGCCAAAACATCAAGAAAACCCACATAACCACATTACTTCTACACTCTGGCTTCTTTAGTTATGTTTCATTTAAAGTCGTTGAATAAGATTAAAATGATAGCCAAGAATCTGCAATGCTAGTTACATTTTATTGCCACCTGACACAAGTGGAAGACAATGGAAAACTTCCCATTGAGTTCTTTAAAAAAGGAACAGCTCACATTGTCACACCATACATATACTTATCATGACTACAACAAGCCCTGCTCTTGTTCTGAACACCGTTCCTAGGGAAAAATGAGTAGGGTACGCGTACTGACGAAGTTCATTGACAACCACCCATGGACATGTAAACAATATCAGCGCTAAGTGAGTATCTCTAGACTTTAGTGTCATTGAAACTGTGTAAAACAGTGCAAAAATGTTCATTTAAACGCAATTCACTTCATTCTCCTTAGCCAAAGTACTTCTGAGAACGTTGAAACGCCACTTACCGATTAACACATTCCAAATTTAACAGAACTACGAAATAACCTGCGAGTTTACGGGGACATCCTACCGGAGGCTGCCATTTTGAATAAGGAATCTTGAAGTTCTCGTTGTTTCTCGCGAGATAATATGGTTACGCGAACTCAAATTAGGGAGTGAAGTTGTCAACTTCAAACAACTTGTGACATGTGCACTTACTTGTGTGAACAAAACACAAATTCAGAAATGCCTCAGTCCAGCTTTGATAAAAATTGTATTCACTCGCAGACAGAGAAGAAAGTATTTCGTAAAAATTATCACGTAATGAATACAGTTAGTGAGTCAGAAATTACATACTATCCCACCGAGGAAATAAAACCTTCCAATCCTCGCGCATGCGTCAACCCGGGATATTTGTGTGGGACTTCAAAATACTTCGCCGGGTCGTCTGCCTAGCACCTGGTTTTATAAAACTTTGAGTGTTTTAGCACAATTCCTCGATACTTCCCGCGTTAGGATACGATACCCCGGACCCCACGGTTCCACTTTCAAAGTTCAAACGCACTCGCCCCTTTCTTTCGTCCTGCATCCAGCATAAGCTGTCGCGATTCATTCAAGTTCCAGGCCTTCGATAAATTTCGATAATATTTGTTGCTAGCCTCTGGCGTCCTGCGTGACCATGGCAGCTGCTGACTCGTTGACGCTGGTAAGCTACAAACTGTAAATGTTATAATCTACTATAACGGTAATTTTTGAATCTATAGTTACACTGTTTTCAGCATATGAGGTCGTCAAAGGACAACCCATACACAGTCTATTGCCAAACTTATCCTTCTATCACGACCGTTTGTCCAGTAATGTTGGAGGTAGCACACGATGTGTACCTCCATGCCTTAGTCCGAGTTGACATCCTATGTTCAAATTTATCCGCTACAGTCCAGAGGGTTCGTGGCACAAACGCTCATCATCTTCTAATGTATGACCTTGTACTTGCTATATTGCAGTTGTCAAGTTGTCCAGGACCAGTTGTCGTGACTGATTATATTGTGTCGATTGTTTCAATTGATGACACTGATACAATGTACATGTGGAGTGCATAATTTCAAATGAAATGTTCACATGCACAGTATCTGAAATCTTTGACAAAATATTTGAGCTGTCCATCAACCCCCCCCCCCCCCCCCCCCCCCCCCTGTTGACCCATCACTGGTGCATGGAAGGGACGGTGAGCTGTCACAACTCACTCTTTTTCTCAAGATCAAAAATTATGTTTAACTTTAAGTTCAAAGCTGCGTGGAGGTCGCTTGTACCTTCATGTACAAAGTTAGCAGAAGCAAAACAATTGCCATATTATTATTAGGAGCATAAAGTCTGAGTCAATTAACCCTTGTGTTTGGTATAAGAAGTAGTGGGCTTTTAAGTATGAGTTGGTGCTAATTATCTGTCTGTCACAGGCTGGTCTCAACTACTACTGCCGTGAGAAGTACTATCGTCACATGCAGAATGTAGCCTCGGAAAGTCTGAAGAAATATGGCAGTGATCCAGTATTGCTCTTCTTCAAAGCATACAGTCTGATACTGGAAGGCAAGTTTGATTTGTCTATGATGTAGAATTACAAACAGGACTAACAAAATTTTCAAGAGTGGCCATTTCATCTCCAAAACCTGTGAAATAATATTTCAATGTATGCCAAATTTTACTTCTACAGTTCTTTCTGCCATAGAGCCGTTGTCTGCAACGTTTACCATAATGGGACAATATTGCAGCTGTAAATTTAGTTACAATAATTTTCTTTCTTGTAGAGAACAACAACACAGTCTAATTTTGCTTTCCCCACAAAGAGATTCGAGGGTATAGCCACCACTGTCTTTTTGGAGCATCCTATTCATATGGTACATGTAGTAATCATACAAAAGAAATACATTTTCACAACAAAATAATTTGCATATCATATATAGATCTGAGCCATGTTTGCATTTGAAAAAGTTACTAATAAATGTCAACTACCGGTATACTGTTTGATACACAGATCGTATTCCTGAAGGTATGCGAGAGTTAGAGGCAATAAAAGACAAGCCAGAAGTGATGCTGTGTTCTATCATGGCTCTCATGTATGCACACAAACGATGTAAAACAGTAGGTAAGTAGTCAGGAACAAGCTTTCCATCACTTTTGGCAAGTCAGAGACTGAAGCTGTCTTCATTTTTGTAAAAATAACTATCAATAACTGATTAAGAGCTATTTTTGAATTAATGTAGAGGATAACATACAATTTATACTGGACATCCACATGACAAATTGCACGATCTCATTGAGTGTTACATTCAAACTGGCATTTTAATCCCACAGTTTTTCAAATCAAGTTCTTGTATTTTTTTTTCCTTTTCTGTTTTTGCATATTGTTTCTCAGTAACTTTCGATATCTAACCTTGTACAGACAACCCTTACTCAAGAGAATAATTACCATTTCTGTCACTCTAACTTCTCTTGCTGCAACACGGCAAAAAGTTTCAACACAGAATGTATCTAGTAGGAGACATAATATCTTGATTTTACAGCAACTTAAAACTTTCATGATTAAAATACAAATAAGCAGCACCATGTCTTTGATTTACAACTTGCAGACAAAGAAGCTGTCCAAGAGTTGGATGCTAAACTGAAAGAAGAGAGAAAACATGCAAGGGAAAAGGTAAACACTGAATTCATATCTGTTTGAAGGAAAAAAAGACTTTGACTACATGCATGTTTTCATATCATGACATTTTGTGTGAGTACCATATTTGATGGCTGCACGTGCGCGATATCGGACAACGCCTAAAATTCGGACAAATTTTGTGGTTGCATGTTTTAGTCTGAGCCATAAATTCATACAAATTAGTATGACTTTTAGCAGCCACTGTAAAACTAGCAGGTTTTATTTTCGTCATTTACTTGGAAAATGCAGACAAATATGTAATTAGAGAAAGAATGACGTCATTTGTGATCTATGCTGTTACTCTCAGTTATTTTCCTGATTTGCAGGCTCTGTACTTTGCTGGTTTGTTTCTATGGCACACTGGTCGACATGACAAAGCCAGGGAGTATGTTGATAGGATGTTGAAGATGTCCCCACAGGCAGCAGATGTAAGTAATCTCATTCCGTGTATCCATGGTTATGAACAAGACTGTAGTATGGTGGGCCCCAAATTTTTTTGTGTATCAGTGACCGTAGCCTGTTTTACTTTTAGTACATGTACAAATTACATTCATGACAATGTTTGTTGTGTTTCTGTACCGTGATACACTGAGATGCAGCAATTCAGTTTCATAAAGTCACCAAATAGAAAATAATGTGTATCATTTTCACAATGCTGCTAGCCATACTATTATTATAAAATTTCAGAAGCAATATTTATTTTTTCTCACTTTTAATTTGAATATTCGTAGATGATGTAATAACCCAAACAGAACAATTGTCTTATATCTAATTTAAAAACTTTAGCTGATTTCCGGGAAATTGTATGATACTATGAAGTAAAGAGTAAACTATTGAGAGTATAAAACAGTTTATGAACTGGATGACATTACCTGTTGATTATTAATATGTATAGACTACATGCTGTCAGAATTTACAAAGTTTTGTCAGCATGTGTATCATTCTAGCTTTCCTTAGGCATACAAAGGACATTAATAATTCAGTGCAAGTTACTGATTTACAGAGAGTATTCTCATCGAAATCTGTTTTTCATTTGCTAACATGTATGGGTATACCGGTACAGGTGCAAGTGTTGAAGTGAAACTTTTTTTTTCACTGCAGGGGTTGATACTGAGAGGTTGGATTGACCTGACTTGTGGAAGAGATGCCTACACAAAGAAAGCACAGAAATATTTCGATGATGCTTTGCAGTGAGTTTCAATACATTATTACTCATGCTTACTTGCAAGCAATTATGTTGAGTAACTGAGTGGCATTGTCTTTTTTGTTACGCAGTTTTACATCTTAGCTAGATGCCAATGTTTGACCGGGAAATTATTCCTCTTTCGTTGAATCTGCTTGTATGAAAAGTTTCTGAAGTCAGTGTCCAACTAAATCAAATTTAAACACTTGAAGCATTTCATCAAGTGATAGATCATGCATCAGTAAATACCGGTACATATGTTTTGAAATCAACCAACTGCACACTTGCAGAAAAGAGATAAGTCGTCTGTGCCGGTTGTCAGGAATCTTTCATGAACAGTGAATGAAAACATGCTTCCCTGAGGTTATGCTTCATTGTGGAATCATTATTCCGGCATTGTAAAATCTTATTATCCGATACATACTAGGATATCCGGGAAAGAAGTTGAGGCGTTGTTTGGGAAAGCTAGATACTTTGTGATACGGCACAACTACAGCGGCTCCTTGGAACTGATCAACCAGGCTGTCGTGGCTTATCCGGGATTCATGCCGGCACTCATTGAAAAGATGAGATTACAGCTAGCACTGCAGGATTGGGAACAAACCATGGAAACGTCACAGAGGTAAGACAACTATAATATCTCATCAAACGTGCATTTTGAGATCTAGAAAATTGGTTGAAACTTTGAGTGACATGCGCTGAAACTTTCTATATAATTATTGCTGAGAACCCTAAAGCTTACAAAGTCTGGATTCATTTTCAACCTTACAAGAAAGTTCAGTTTGAATTATCTTGACTCCGTAAAATCAGAAACTTTGAGTGGCATGCGCTGAAACTTTCTATATAATTACTGCTGAGAACCCTAAAGCTTACAAAGTCTGGATTCATTTTCAATCTTACAAGAAAGTTCAGTTTGAATTATCTTGACTCCGTAAAATCAGAAACTTTGAGTGGCATGCGCTGAAACGTTCTATATAATTATTGCTGAGAACCTTAAAGCTGACTAAGTCTGGATTCATTTTCAACCTTACAAGAAAGTTCAGTTTGAATTATCTTGACTCCGTAAAATCAAAACTCTTAACCTTTTCAAATGATGAAACACACATACTTTTTAATGCCCACTTTGAATCTCTGATTCAAAAAGTGTAAAGTCATCACAGGTTTTCTTTCACAAGTTCAAAGGAGTTGGATCCAAGTTTGTTTGTTAGCAAATTACTAACCTGTGTGTAGAAGGAAGGTAGAAGGCATGTCAGGGACAGATTAGGATCCACAATGTGTTTCAATTATTTGCAAGTGAACATCACCGCTCTGTTTGAGATCTCATGATCTCGTGTGTGTGTGTGTGTGTGTGAAAACAGAAAATATGATGTTGCCCAATACAGGTAACAAAAAGACGTTCAGCTATAGTTACCTTCCAATATCTGTAAATTTTAGAAATTTCATTTGTCACAAATCAGTCAAAATTTGCACAGTGACACCTTGATCGTTCATGTTCGTTACTTTCCTCAAAGGGCAAAAATTTTCTTGAGTATTAATTTCCATGCACTAATTCACATATTTTATATAAATTTATGACATAAAGTAATTAAAAGTACCATTTGTAAAACATAATATCATTTCATCTGTGATGTTTCAGAGCTTTGGCCCAAGACTCCCACTGTGCTGAGGCAATACGTCTGCAGATATTACATATGCTGTGTAGAGAAGGCAGCTATGATGAGGTTTGTAGCTCTACTATTGTAGTTTCCCGTTCAGAAATGTAATATGACACTCATAACAATAGGGTTAGTCCATTTGCTACATACACATGGGGGTAGAAATATTGTATTTGAATAACTGGCATACAAACATGCTAAGCCAAATGATGTAAATTAGCATAAGACCAATGTCAAGTTGGTCTACTTGGTTATGTTCAACCATTTCTTTGCATTTGTCATCACAAGAAACAACTTTTTTCATCATTGTCTGTTCATAACAACCTATACCTTAGCATTAATTACAGCTGATGAAACAAATGTCTTTGTGTATCACAGGCGGCAAATAAACTTGGTGAGTTAATTCAGCTGCTGGATAGATTTGAACCCAAGAATCCATGGTTGTATTTCAATATGTCTCAGGCGTTCTGCCGTGTGGTAAGTCAACAATTTTGTTACATTTTCTGCTGTATGTATTTTGTGGAGGGACTGTGATTATACTCAACATCTGCCTTTGAGAACTTGTACACAACATTATCTATTGACACATCTTGATCATAAACGTTCATATTACCAAAACTTGAAAAAATGTCCATGTCTTTGTGCCTTGCCACATTATTCAATTCTTTATTGAATACTCAAAATACAGATATTTTGTTTGAGAGAGTTTTACCAAGACACTTGGTCCAGGTCTGTCTACAGGACATGTATCAAGTGGCTAGGGGAGTACAAGGGCGCCATCTTGTGGTGAAGTAACCCAGCATCTTTTGTCTTTGGTGTTGTTGCTAAGCAAGTTCATACAATGTAACGATATAAAGTGATACAGTCAGCATTACTCATGTTGATCATTCCAAGTTCACCCCCCCCCCCCCCCCAATGTTTGCTGTCTGGTATTTACAGGTACACTAATAACAATAACCATCACAGTATTGACAGTGTATAGATTTTGCCTACAAGTGCAAAGACGGTCATCTCTATGATACATAATCCATTGCAGACCAGCTTGTGTGTTTTTGCTTCATGAAAAATCTGTGCACACAGTACATGCAAACTCAGAATATCAACGACTACCGGGGTATAAACTAACAAGCATTTGTACTTGTTACTGTCTTTGATTGGTATGAACCATCAAAGTTGTAACTCAAAAGTGCAGAATCTATCCTATGCTCTGACATCTGCATACACTAATACAATATACTGTCAGTGATGTGTGCGATTGTGAAGCAAATGTGAAATTTTTATCTGAATGACAAACATTTAAGTTTGTTCTGAATGAGAAATATTTAAATAATATACCACAGTCAGTAACGGTATAGTACCATGAGTGTGTATATGTCATGAACTTGTCAATATCAAGTGGTATGCCCAATGCTTAGGTGGTTTATTGCTAAAATACATCATTTAATATATTAAATCAAAATTCCAGCATGAAACATCAAAAGGGGAATTTTTCTCTAGGTGAGAGCTTGTGTCTGTTCCAACCATACTATATAGCGCATAAAAACCCTTTGAGTGCTTCAATTTTTCCCACTAAAATTTCACTGTAACATTTTACCAGGTGTTATGAATTTTTCTGTAATTTTTTGATAATTTTGGACCGAATCAACACAACCTTTCAATAGCTGAAATGTTTGACCAAAATTTTGGGAAAAATTTGAAAAAAATTTTCTAGATCTGAAAAAAGTTGCTGGCTTTGTTACATTCTATAAAGACAACAAAAGTTGACTTTGGCACTCAAAGGGTTAGTGCCACGACCGATCAGATTGCGGTATTTGTGTCATTAATATTCTTTGTTGACCCTACTACAGTGTGGAAGGAACACCCTGGTGTTGCAGCAGACATTCACGCTGATGGAGAGAGCCCTGGGATTGGATAATCTGAACTCAGAGTTTGCCACAGAGGCTGGCTATGAAATGCTACTGCAAGGCAAAGCTAGAGACGCCATGAAATGCTACAGAAATGCCATGAAACTGGATGAAACCAGTGTACCCGCTTTAACAGGTAAGATATGGCTCAGAATCGGATATAGGTGTTATTGTTTCTGGAAGATGCCTACCTACAAAATTATGGAACAGTCCTAAATAATGTCTGTTGTAACTGTGGGCATATTACACAGGGTTAACTTCACCTTCAAAACTCTGGCAACTTTGATGTTTGTAGAAATCACAAAAAAAAGGATTTAATATCGAGCAACTATTACAATATTGCGGTGCATATTTTTCAGTGTGATTAGACATGGATTTCTCTCTGTGATGTTTTGTCTCTTACTGGATAACCTAATCCTTTCACCCCCATCCCTATTTATGTGTCCAGCCATTCCATTGAAAACAATAGGAATATACCAATGTCTGATGAGGAGAAGGTAAAGGTGTTCTATTTTCATGTTTATAGGAATCATCAAATGTCAGTTGATAGAGGGACAGTTAGATGACGCAGAGCAACAGTTGGAGTTTCTCAATGAGATTCAACAATCCATCGGAAAATCATCTGTAAGTATCCATTGCTTACACTATAATACTATAAAAATTCCATTGTTTCAACATGTCCTCCTCTTCCAATAATGGTTCTACTCTGGAATCAAAAAAAGATATTGTGTATTCTACTGACTCGGTACTCCCAAGAGATCACATGATGGCGGTAGAAACAAACTCAAGTGTACAAACGCATATGGAAATACAAGTATTTCTGTGCATGATTGTGCACATGGATTTTTTGTAAAATGGTTCATTTGAACCTATCCGACCGCCTCTTTTGCAGATTTTTGTGTTCTTTAGGATCATTTATTCATACACCCATAAAGTCAGAGATTTATATTACTGCTATAAGTTGAATCAAGTTCACATGAAAAGTGTATAGTACGTTCAGTTTTACTTAAGGAAAACATGTTTGGTTTCTTCTTTCAACTTTCTCAATTAATAGGAGAAGATGAAAGAAATTTATTTTGTTGTGTTTCTATAAAAAAAAACGTAATAGAATCAAAACATTTTTAGCTATTCTCCCTTTAAACCAACTTATTTTGAAATAACCTGTACTGAGATTGGATGACCACCAGAGGGCGCCCTGTGAATGATCAAGTCTGTAGTTGCCTACCTTTTAAAATTTCTTTTCACAATTCGAATTGTTCTGACCAGGAACTGCTGTACCTGAGTGCAGTGTTGGCAAGAAAGCGAGGAAAAGCCGGTGAGGAAGTGACGCAGATGTTGAATGAAGCCATAGAGACACACTTTGGATCATTGAAGGGACTACCACTCAGTGTGCAATACTACCAACAGCTAAATCCAGATTTCCTCATTGAGATTGTCAACGAGTACCTGCTATTTGCACCGTCAACGGTAAGTGTTCACTCTCCAAAAATATCATAACCTAAATTTAAATAGTCATTTTTAAGCTATGCAAACCCATACAACAAGACAAGGGCTCACGGTCTTGGCTCTGAAATTAGAAAGCGGAAATTTGCCAGAGAAGTCCACATATTGTGATGCTATGGTGATACTTGTGGATGTGTATCACGCCGACATCTCTTATACCCATAAGCTTATAATATGAAAGGAAAAAAGCTTTTAGAAAACTCGGAATAGTTCAATTTAATGCTGATATTCTGAGAAATATATTGTAACCTTAATGAAAATTTATTTTCATTTTCTTGTTTCAAAGGAATCTTTGGTAAGTTATGACAGTCAGTGATCACAAAATAATAATTCTTCTTTTCATCTGACTAAACTTTATTTAAATTCTTATTCAGAGATTTGTATTTGTCTTGATTTAACAATTACAATCGATTATCTGTTCTGTCAATAGTGTGTAATGATAAAATGTATTGTTCTTCAGATATTTCTGTTTGGAAATTCTTTTAATCTTTCATTCTGTATATTTTCCTCATTTGTTTTTCGTGGCAACATACCATAGCTTGTAGAATTGTCATATGCAAATCTGTACATGTTACTGAGTAGAAATCATGACAGTCCGGTATCTTTTACCATTCTGAAACCATGACAACCAGTCGCCGTGACAAACATAGTTTTCTGTTGCCAGGGTGACTTTACCAAAGTTGTCATGGTGACTGTCGCTTTAGTTTCCATGGTGAATCTGCTGATAAGGTGTTGCCATGGTGAATCAGGGAGAATCATCCTAGAAACTTCACTTGTGTTGTCACGGTGACTCCATTTGGTAACCATAGTCAATCTTACAGTTGCTGTATGATAAGGTCATTTCACCACTGAGGGTTGCCAATGCAAATCTTCTGGTATTAACATCTGAATATCACTTGAGTATTTGTAAGTCTTGCTAATATTTACAAACAACTGACAATTTTAGAATGAATATCTTTCTAAATCCTTGTTTATATACAGAACTTTCCATAATTTAACGTTACAGTTGATAACATGAACATATTTTTTTATGCATTCAATGTTAAAAATCATCTGTAAAATATCTAACATATTATGATTATTTTATAAAAATGCAAAACAAAATGTAAAAAGCATACAAAGATTTAATGGATTTAAACTGAAGAGTGGTTTTTAAAAGTTATTGTATAGAATAGAAATATGGAACAATGTTGGTTTTTGAACAAATGCATAACATATTATGAAGTGAGTTTGCTATTCAAACTCAAAGGGACATACCGGTATGGATAGAAAAATACCTATTTTGAAAATACCTATTGCCAACAGTTGGATCTAAAGCCAAAACAAGCAACTCATCACAATTTTCTGTGAATTCATTCTAAAGATTTCATCAGCAATGTTTCTCTGTACCTGTATGATTAAAATAGTCGGGACTTAAATCTTTGCAGATTGGTGTATTGAGTTGAATGGAGTCTGGAATTACTTTTAACTTGCATCTGTCATCAGCAGACCTTTGAATATATACTTTGGACATGTGCGGTACAATGGTACTGGACAAATACTCTGGCCCAACAGTCATTAATTTTTAGGAATTTAAAATCAGAGTATTGAGAATACTCTGAGATCACATGGGATATTCAGTTTGAGCGTTCAAAAAATGCAGAGTTCAAAGGTCAATTTCACCTGTTGAAGGATTACTCCAGTCTGTGAATGGTCAGGCTTATGTTCATTGATTTTCAACGTTACTGCCTGCCTATAATTTTACCAATCTCTTATCACACTTGCCATCGGAGAACGATACAGTTACACTGTCACTCTTGAGAGGAATGTAAACGTCTTAGCCATCCCGTTTGACTTTTGTCCACTTGAACATAACTTGCCCTCTCACAGTATCAATAACAAAATTAGACAGAGATCACAAATAACTGTACATTACCAGGATACTGCCACCAGTCACATCATTATCTTATATTACAATTATCTATAGTCATTAGAATCATTCTATACCAACATTAAAATGTATGTGCATGTTCTTGTAAATATTATTTGCATGTTTCTATGTGATTTAGTTCATTATCAGTTATCAGTGTGGTTATCTGTGTCTCACATTAATCTAGCCTCTTATAGCATCTAATGTCTGTTGTTGGAACACTTCACTTATAGGTTAAAGGTTACAAGAAGCAATCCATACTTAGCTTTGTCAAATACATTTTGATCTAGGAAATGAAAGTAAATAGCTATGATAATGTATGGATTGATATCTCCTGTGACCTCTAACCCATAACCTTTAACACCATATGGATACCTCTACTCTGTGTCATAGTAAGGATGTGATGACCTGTTAACTTTAACCTTTAACCCAATGTGACATCCAACTCAAGGTAATCAAAGGTCATTTTCTACGAGCAGTCACATCATATCTCATACCCAAAAGTGCAAATGTAGAAAAAACTGAAAAATCTAATAATTTGAACTTTCAGCGAATAATTGAACACATGATTTCAAAATGTCATGCTTCTTTTAGCCCTTTCACCCTATCTTCATCTATAGCGGTCTAATTTCACCATTTAGTACAATAGAATTGGACCAAACCATTGTTGTGAAAGGGTTGAATTTGAACCTTGAGATGGGTGTCACATATCCAGAGTACTTTGTAATAACTGTCTGTGTTTGTTACATTTCATGTTTCACCGTGCACCACATAACAAATGACTTGGTTTGTTTTTACCATGGTAAATTTATCCCTATCTGCATGTTTACCAGCTGATACAGGTGAGAAATCAGTTACCCAACAAATATACTGTCACTTTTCACAAGCACAACTTTAATCATCATGTGGGGTTTTTTTGCCAACACTCCATATCACAAGCATTAATCTCAATATCATGCATTTTAGCACTCTTGCATGAAATGTGTGTTGTGTTGATCTAAAAATAACCAATATTGTTGCACTTTTCTGCTAATTAGTAATTATATTAATCACCATGCCTGTGTTAGTATCATAGGATGCAGCAGCTGTTAACTGAGCAGCTGTTAACAGCAGCTGTTAAGGGGAGGGGTTGTCATGTCTAAGACTGTGCGTATGGGACCCATACAACAAATCAGTTGACATGTACAGCATATACCAATATGCCTTGTGCATATAAACATTAAAATGGACACTCTGTACTGAAACTAGCAACTTCATATAGACAAAGGGATGCAAGCAAAATTTTTGGCAAAAGTCTTGCAGATCCAAGCTACAAAACTGCTGAACTTTGAACATGTATCAAAATGCTGAATTTGCTTTACATTTGCTGGACATTCGCAGATTTTTTGGAATAGGTAATGTTTATCAGCAAGGAATTCACGCAGCCCCCGACAAGACGACCCCTTCCCCCGTAATTGCTTATAGAATGTTGCCTTGAAATGCCTGCAGCTATTCAGTGACTGAATATTGCATTGCTGCACATTGCAAGAACAGTCACCTCTAAAAGAACTTGCTGACAAGATGATCCCGTTTGTGAAATAGGCTCATTTAGTCATCAGCTTCAACATGTGCTACCTGGAACAAATTCTACACAGGCAGCATATTTTTACTGGTTTTTGCTCCCAAACTCTTACAGTCACTGTAAAACTTTTATGAAAAATATGAAAAATTAATGTTGAACGTGCAAATCAACATTTCTTCCACAAGTTACATTTGAATTGACATATCATATCTTCAGTGCCCATCAATTGTTTGAAATGAATTTGCTAGCTGTTCAGGAACTTGAAGTTGAATTTGCAATACTTTATGGAATTATGGGCACAAGTGAGGTTTTAAGTAAATATAGCTTGGTTTGAAGAGAATTATGAAGCTGGCATGAAACTCATGTTAATTCTATGCTGCATGTGTTTATCACATTTTATATAAGCTGTGTCATCAAGCCAGAGTTGCTCTTCCATATAAATATATTCCATA
Source organism: Ptychodera flava (assembly GCF_041260155.1). NCBI lineage: Eukaryota > Metazoa > Hemichordata > Enteropneusta > Ptychoderidae > Ptychodera > Ptychodera flava. The sequence continues at coordinate 13,566,333 of NW_027248278.1, forward strand.
TATGGTAAAAAGATTCCATATATGGTAAATATATTCCATATATGCTAAAAAGATTCCATATATGCTAAAAGCGTTCATTGCTGCAATATCTGGTTGTAACTGATCATTCCTGATCAGCAAAATCAAGACCAGGCTTGTTGTTTTCACCGCTGTGGGCTGATCCATTTGTAGAAAGGGAAGAAGGCAATGTTGACATTTGAAAAAAATATCAATTATGAACTACCTATGATTTCACTCAGATATAATTCAGGCAAACTGACTGTCTTTATTCTAGAATCTTTCAACTTAATTTCACAGACACTACTTGACACATTTCAACCATCAGCCACTTGATATAGTATTTGAAAGTGGCAAGGAGCTCTAACCCAGGAGAATGTCAATAGGGGTCTCCCCATGACATACATCTAACCAATCACAATATCTGTTTCTAATGAATGTGACTTGCTTTACCAATCACAGAATGTGTCAGACTCTAATGCACCTGACAAAGCAATCACAAAATTTGTCCCCAGGGAACATTACTGATCTAACCTATGATACCTTAGAATCTACACCACTGCAACAGATTGGAGTGCACAAATTCTAATTACACCGTAACTAATATCAACATAGTGTATTCTTTCAATGGATTAGGAAAAAAGCAAAAAAAGCAAAAAAACCAAACATGTTCATTGTAGGAAAACTAATTCTACAGGACTACCAATTAAACATTTGTAGTTTGGGATTAGCCTCCGAGTGTGCTTGTCAGTCAGACAAGAGAACATATACCATAGGATAGACAATTAATGCTCTGCAACTTGTAAAAGAAATGCATTTAGGATTTACAATTTACACTATTGAGGAGCAACTTTTGATTATATTTTGTAACATTTAGTCATAGAAAGCCAGTAAAGTTTCAGTGTTTTTGCTAAGGTTTTGAAATGCTGGTAAATGATTGTGGAACCCTGGTAACATTGCTGCTGTCCCTGTATCTGATTGCCTTGATATACCAAGGGGAACCCTACCGGGGTACCGGCCTTAACAAAAACAATGAGTCGTCTGAGTTTGTTCATCTACTGTGTGGAGAAAGTTGAAATGCTCAATAATTTTGTCAGCAGAATCCATTGTGTATGGTACTACAATATGCAATGTTGTTGTTGACAAGTGAATTCTAGTCCGGAGTAAAATTGAGTTGTCAACAAAAACAATTGACAAAACTCACCTACAGATTTTGTTGGCAAGTCACGCACTAGGAAATTTGATGTCATATTCTTCAGAACAAGATGAAAATGACAGGAAATACTTCAAAAGTTACTTTAGCTTTCAATATAAGAAGAGTACATGCACGATTTTCAAACATGACACTATTCCTAAGAGAAAATATCTTTCGTTTTTCACAGCCCAATGTACAAGGTCAACCGGCAGCACCAATTCTGAAACGCTGTGCTATGGTGTTAGATCCACTGACAAAGTCCGTACCTGGATTGATGGATGGTTTGTACTTGCTTGGTAAAGTGAAATTTCTATCAGGGGACATTGATGCAGCTCAGGGTACACTTCAACACTGTCTGGACGTCAACCCAACTTTCTCCGACGCACATCTGTTGATGGCACAGGTAACTCTGAGTATTCTCGTTTTTTTCAACAAAATTTACACAAAGTTTGTTGTGAATCTGAGTTTTTCTTCTCATTTTTTTAAGAGTTTGGTTTTACTCCAAGTGACATATTTTGCATAACACTGGAACAATATCTCATTGTAATCTTCAAACCAAATAGTAAATTTGTGAGTTTCTGAAGAATAATCAGAGCCCAGGACTCAGTTATAATTACTAAGTCTTTTGATAATAAACTACTAAATAATATTAATTTATGAGACGTCAATATTGAATTATTGTCGCTAGTAGCTAAATGATCCAACAAAGATAAGTGAGCAATATTCTGCTATGTTTCACACTGCAACAAACAATGAGCAAAATATTAATAATAGGAAATATTGTTGTGTTAGTAAAAATTCCTACACAAATGCATTTCGTATATGGTGTTAAAAAAGCTTGTGGCGTGACATGCTGAATTCATTTCTGAAATGTTTTGTTTATTTATTTGATAATGTTTTCCCGAACAGATTCACTGCCACCTTGGTAATTTCAAACAAGCGTCACAGTCACTGGAACAAGGCCTGAGTTACAATTTTGAGGTGAGTCATGTGACCAGCCACCCACCATTCCATGTCTATGTATCTGTACAAACAGTGTCAGTTGAAATACTTCCATACTGACAGGTATTCATTCAAATAGTGTGTGGATTTCTATTTACTAATAGTAAATTTTTTGCATTTTACTCCAATTAAAGAAAACATTGTTAAACTTTTGTCATGTTGCTAAATGTTCTTGAATCAATATTCAATCAATATTCAATGTGTTTAACAGGAGTTAAGGATTCTTAAAAAATATACAGGACAATTTTTTTTAAGGGAGGGAGGTCATTACTATACTGGTACCAAAGTACAAATAAATAAATACCACTTTCGTTTCCCCTACATTCAGGTTCGTGAGGCACCTTTGTATCACCTGATCAAAGCCAGAATACAGAAAAGGAAAGGTGATATTGAAGACTCTGTGAAAACATTACAGACAGCCATGACACTACCAGGGATTAAAAGACCCAGTGAGTTACAATGTAATCACTCAATGTGCAAATCAAGTTGTACATTCCAGCTGTTAGTATTCTGTATGCGAAACCCAAATTCCATGACATCACCGATTTCAACAGAAACACTATGACAAGTGATTTCTTTCATTCATGACCAGCTAACAATCAATGACAATGTTTAGCTCCCATTTGCCTCATGTATGGTACATGGCAATAGTGTGTACAGTATGTATTCTGTATGTCTGTATGTCCGTCCATTGCAACAACTTGAAAACTGCAGATATATTCTTTACCTTTCAGCTCATCCTGGTTCAGCTAAGAAGGCCAAGAGTCAAATCAGTACCAATGACAGAGTGTCAGTGTTTTTAGAACTGGCTGATGCTTTCAGACAACTTGATAGACAGGTATGTCGTAAAACAAATTCAAAATTACTGATAAGAAAAGCAATTAATCATCACTTGTGATTCTGTTTTGTCTGTACGTGGTTAACTACATGCTAACTTCAAGGAATCTTTGTCACAAAATTTATATCCTGGACTCATTTAGATAAGGTTTGTTACAGTACTCTTTGCCCACATTTTCGAAAACTTTGTCATCTGTTTGGGACTAAACATACATGAATATAAATGTGAACATCGCAATCAGCCTTGCCATAATTTGAAAGAGTTATCTACTCAACAATTTGATTATGTATCAATGGCCATTTTACATGTACTTAGCCTGAAGCAGCCAAGGTGATGCAAGATGCCATCAATGAATTTACGGGAACAGCTGAGGAAGTACGCATCACCATTGCCAATGCCGACCTGGCACTACAACGTGGTGATGTGGAACTGGCCCTGGGAATGTTACGGAACATCACTCCGGACCAAGCCTACTACGTGGAAGCCAAGGAAAAAATGGCAGACATCTACTTGAACTACCGGAAAGATAAACGTCTCTATGCCAGCTGTTATAGGTAGGTTTAACCCTTTGAGCGCCAAAGTCAATTTTTGTCACCTTTAGAAAATATACCCGGGTCAATTTTTTTCAGATTTTTGTCAAAATTTTGATAACAAACTGTACCCAATGAAATGTGATGTCTGTTTGGTCCAAAATTATCAAAAAATTACTGAAAAATTCATAAAAATTGGTAAAAATGTTGTACTAAAATTTTGTTGGGAACAATTACAGCACTCAAAGGGTGAAGAGTACTCCTTCAAAATCAAATATGCATAACATACTTCAGTGATTCTCTGGAACACCACATAGGTCCCATTGGACAGTATTTAGGGAACCAGACTCACTGTCAGAGTATGAACAAATGAATCGACACAAGCAGCAGATCAGAGAAGTATTAGGAAAATTTGATTGTTTGTACATATATGTCCTAGTGGTACATTCTACCTTAACCCTTAGAGTGCTGTAATTTTTCCCACCAAAATTTTTGTGCTACATTTTACCAATTTTTCTGATATTTTCATTAATTTTTTTGACAATTTTGGTTCAAATGGACATAGTATTTTATTGGCTACAGTATTTGATCAAAATTTTTATAAAAATCTGAAATATTTATATAGACGACAAAATTTTGACTTAGGCACTCAAAGGTTTAAAACATGTTCATGCTCAATTTCCTGTTAATTGTCCACACTCATCATTGACAACAACTGCTTTAGACCAAACCATGTAGCCAAAGGGTTAAACTCAGTATTTGTGGTGTGTTTTCAGAGAGTTGGTGGATAAGCATCAAAGCCCACACACGTCACTGTTACTTGGCGATGCATACATGAGTATCCAGGAACCAGAGAAAGCTATTGAAGTGTATGAGACGGCCCTGAAGAGAAATCCACGTGACTCAGCCCTGGCCAGCAAGATTGGCAAAGCATTGGTGAAGACACACAACTATGGCAAGGTGAGAATTCAAAAATATCATATGCCTATTCAGGTGACCCCACTATTCTTCTGTCTTATTGATGAGTTTTACTCAAATTGTCAGTTTCTTTCATATGTCGTAAGTAAAAACCTATATGTGTACAGAGGTTACGACAAGATTTGTTTTTTTAGATCAAGATATCATGTTTATGATAAAGAAGTACGGATTTTATATGGTAGTAGTCATTTTAGAGATTGTACACAAAGACATGGTACCCACATCACTTGCCATTCATCAAATACGTATCGTTTATTATCAGCAATTATTATTACATCATTGACTCTACATTCCTGAGCACAAAGTAGCGATTGCAGTACTGGCACATTGTTTACACAAAGTACATGACTTTGTACACTCAACAAAATCAAAATAACATTATTTACGGTACACTAGCTTAGGGAAACTTCAAGTGAACAACATCGGTACTTCCTCTGTTCATTGATACTGCATTTGTATATACAATGTATCATTGACATTACCAGTACATTACTGATGATACCACTATATTATTGAACATACCGTACGTTATTGACCTTACTTTCATACTAGTACAATATTTACACTGATGAAACTTCATCACAACACCATCGATACTGTCGCTGTTCATTGCCACCACTTTACTGACAATGCATTGTCAACACTACACTATTGACCACACCAGTACATCATTTACACTGGTGTAACTTCATCATAACACCATTGATATTGTCTCTGGTCATTGACACAACATTACTGACAATGCATTGTCAACACTACATTATTGGTCACACCAGTGCATCATTGACAGTACAATAAATGATTGCTGTATTCATTGACAGGCCATAAATTACTATGAAGCAGCTTTGAAGACTGGCAGTCAGAATTTCCTACGCTATGATCTAGCTGAGTTGTTACTTAAACTCAGACAGTATGACAAAGCAGAGAGAACTCTGAAAGCAGTCTTGGACAGAGAGCAAGGTAAGTACATTAAACTCTATGACAGCCAAAATAAATTTTTGTCGCATTTATAAAATGTAACAGACACACACTTTTTTCAGATTTTCCCCAAAATTTTGATCTAAACCTGTAGCCAATGGAAAGTGATGTCCATTTGGTCCAAAATTATTAAAAAATTTCCGAAAAATTCATAAAAAATTGGAAAACTGATGCGCAGAAAGTTTGGTTGGACATATTATAGCACTCTAACACTTGTTAGAGATGACATTTGGAAACAGAAACAGCGTAAATGTACTAATTTGACAACAATTCATTTCAATGTATATTTTTGACATGGGTTGAATGTACAAAGGTATACAAAAGTTGTATGGTTCTGTACGCAGTAGAAATACATGAATTTGTTATTGTCAGGAATAAGTTTCTACAGTAATCATACAAGCATGTTGTTTGATAAAACAAACATACTTCCTGTAATATACCCTTTGTTTCTGAACTTTCTAACTTAAACTCAATCTGAACAGACAGATAGAATGTATATAATACATGTATTACATGTACATTCAATTAAAAAACAAATTAAAATATAAATTTGTGTAAATTACTCTTTTATCATCGTAGGGAAAGTGAAAATGTCTGTGCCATTGAGTGTACCGTACAAGGATCTACAGAAATACATCCATAGTTATTTGAATGCAAAGAAAATTATAGTCATTGTGTAGTATTGAATTTTGAGGACAGGTACAGTGAATGTAAAATTGACATTCATCAATTTTATTGTTTCTGCAGCCAAAGACTTGGCATCTATGATGGAAGAGACGAGATGTCTGGTGTTACTATCTAAGGTATATCATAAATGTGGTAAACTCAATGATTGTATGCTGTCTCTGAACAATGCAAGGGATGTACAGGCCAGGTAGGTATCTCTGTGATTTCTGGTCCAGGACAGTCACCCCCTGAACAATGCAAGGGATGTCCAACCTATAAGTAGGTAACTCTGTGATTTCTGGTCTAGGACGGTCACCCCCTGAACAGTGACCTATAGGACACTTAACCCCAATCTTATCTGTAACCCCAGCCTCAATGATGGATTGAAAATATCCATGTGGTTAATATCCAGTTGGTAACATACACTGTACCCTGAGTAGGTTAAAGGTTCACTTATGTTATTCTAGGACACTGAGCCTGATGGACAGTTGCCCACCGGACACTTATCATACCCTACCTATAACCCCAACCATCAGCTGGTATTGTTCAGGTGATAAATGTTCCAGGCAGCTGCCCCGATACATAAAGTGTCATACTTTGGACATCTGTACACCATTTCGCTACATACTGTCACAGAGTATCAAATTTTGATTTAATTTGCAAACAAAAAAAATTAAATTTAGGCACTTATTTGACTGCATTTCGAAATATACCCCCGGTGTATATACTAGGATTAATATTCTAGTATGTCACACTTGTAGTGTAATAACATATGTGATAAACAGTAAAAGTTTTTATTGTTTATAAAATGACCGTTGTTCCAGTCGATGTTAATATTTTGGTTTTGCTTGTTGAACTGTAGAAGTTACAGCGCAGGATTTCTGAAGATTGCATGCCATATTACAATGGTTTACATACCATTTCTTCATGAATGTGCCCCCAGAGTCATGGTGATGCATAAAACACTTATTTTTCATGTGTCTAGACTTTTCGCTCACAAAAAAAAAATCAGCCAACTGTGTTGTCAAGAAAAGCGCCCTCTATGTCATGTTTTGTATTTCCTTTCTGTTGATGCTCATTGATACTGGCAAATATGTGTATGAGGGTAATTGGAAAGTGTGTGTTGGTCAGTTTGCATCATTTAAACATTTGTTGGTTTGTTGACAGGGTTTTGAAAAGAGTTCAGATGGAACAACCTGATGCGGTACCAGCTCAGAAAGCACTGGCCACTAGGTAAGCATATAGGTTTATCTGACCTTCACCTCAGTGAAAGGTATTTTTGTTTTCATTATGTTGGTGTGCAAAAAGAGAACAGTTCCCAAAACGTGTAATTTTGACATCACAGAACTTGTCATAGTAAAATTTCAACAACCAAATACACATCTGTGGCTAAAGTATTGCAGATCCTCCAAATATGTTACTTGCAAAATATCTGCCCTGCCAATATCTGCAAATATCGCCCTCAGCAATATTCAATAACTGCACTGGGCGATATGATTCTTTATTGCCTTCCTTTGTATGCAGCATATGTGTGGAAATGGCCAAACATTCAACTGAGCAGAGGGACTACGAGAGAGCCATCAAACTGTACAAAGAAGCCTTGGTGTACAGCGATACAGACGGCAAAGCCATGCTGGAACTGGCCAGATTGTATCTGCAGCAAGATGATCTCGATTCTTGTCAACATCAACTGATGCAATTGTTGCAGTCAGAGAAAGAGAATGATGCAGCTACTGTGGTAAGTCAATATTGGAAAATAAAATCCTTTGTGAAAATGAAATCGTAGACTTATCACAATATACCGCAGCCAAGAACTCCTATGCTACAGGACACAGCCATAGGAATCTAATGGACGTTTGCAGGTTATCATGGGTAATTTTGAGCTCAGTCCAATATGCATCCTATTGACCTGTAGAAATCCTGTTGCAGTCCTGTGGTATAGTTTCTAGTCCGATAATTATTCTATAAGATTCCTATATAGATATGAACATACTGCAGTCATAATTGTCATACATTGTATTGAATTATTTGATGTTTAAAACATACAAAAAGAGCCCAGATTCCAACAGAATTCAAAGCTTAAGGTTTTTAGAGAAAAGAGGGGACCGGTTGATTTGTGTCATGTCTGTACCTTTATGTTCATATCGTATAGTTTTTACCCAAGAACAGCTGTTACAAACGCTTGTCTTTTCTCTTCTAACGCAGATGTTGGCAGATTTGATGTTCCGGAAAGGTGACTATGACCAGGCAATATTTCACTTCCAACAGCTGTTGGAGAGGTCACCAGGTAAGTCAATAAATTAAATATTGACCTCTTATAGTACACAGTGCATAGTATATTAGTCCTTTGGGCCTTTGGCCCAAAGTACTAATGTGATGACGCGGCCTCTGTTGTTGCATACAGTGGGCCGTATGCTGTGGACGCAGGTATCTCAGAAACGCTTCAGTAACTTTTTCTGAAATTTGGTCTAGTGGTCACTTTGGCATGTATCTCAAACGGTCTTTTTTCTTTTTTTGATTGAATCATTTTAAAGTCACTTTTTTAGCTTTTTTGTGAAAACCACTATTTTCAATTTTTCCTCAAAACCACTGATTTGATTATTGTGATATTTGGCATGGGTGTTCGTATAGTTGAAATGCCGTCAGAAATGTTCAAAATTTGGTGATACATGCCTTGTATTATTTTTAAACAATATTTTTATCCATTTTTATTTTATATTTACTTGATTTTGACTCGCTTTCGTTAAAGCTACCGTCTGCGCATGCGCACAACTCTATGACAAAATCTGAGTTGAAGAATCGAATCGGACGCCATCTTGTTTCTCGGTCTGGGAACAGTTTTTACTTTGTGAACGTTTCACTGTGTATTTTAACATGTTCTATAGTTATGAAGTTGACAGTGATGCACTTTTACGGCTGTCGTGTATTTTTTGGTACGAAAGGTGCCTTTGATCGACTGAAGAATGATGGTACCGGCAGGCATATCAGAGGAAGTAATCCACTGGCCCGCATAGGTCAGGGACTCACTTAGGGGAGAACCACTTGATTTCTCGGGGGGGAGGTATGGAGGATTTTGAGAAAAAAAATTGTCACCAGGTGAAATAAAGAAAAAAATAAGCCTGTAATGGCTTGAGAAAAAAAAATTCTCATAACAGACAGAAATAAAAAGGAATTGTCACAATGCAGTTGAAATGAGCAAAATTTTGGAAACTTCATTCTCATGTGTTCTTTGCTAGCATGCTGCCATAGGCAGCGCAAATGTTTTTACCAAAAGCAATTCTCATGTGTTTTTTTTCCAGCACTTATGATATAAGCATTCACTACTTTACACCTCAGTGCACTTGTGTTTTCCTTCCCTTTTCTGACCCAAGAAATCATATTTCAGGATTTCTGTTGCAATATCTCAATGGTACAGGCAATATCTAGATGGGACTATTTGACTTCTGTACATTGTGAAATTTAAAACACAAGACATGAGTCAATGAACTAGTGTAAAAACCAATATATTATTCTCTCAACATAAATATATTAGAAAGATTACAAGTTGTCAAAGAAAAATTGAGGAACAACAAATATAATGAAATACAATGTGTGAGCCTTGTTTCTCTGACCACAAAAGATAACATCTCCCCTGAGAACTTAAAAGGAATTGACTGTTATAAAGAAAAGCAGGTATAGTACTGATCACTGTTGATTTGCCAAAAAAGTTCTATAATTTAAAGTTGTATATATACTAGACTTTCCATTTGTTTTCATTCGTTGGAATGTAAAATGAATATATAAAACCATCCTGTGATATGTGAAACACTGGCTTAAATTTGAAAAATTGCACTGCTACTCCATTTGATAAAAAAAGTTTATGCAGGTGTGACAGTTGAAATTAAAAAATGCTGTCTCTCTGACAAAAAAAGTTCCCATACCCACTTCCTGCATACCCCCCCCCGAAATCAAATGGGTCTCCCCTTAATATGCGCATGCGCATATAACAAGTTAGCGTTGTTTTGCAAGGACCCTCGCTCCTGGCAAGGACTTTGAAAAATCAAACCGACGGGCGACGCCGTCTTGTTTCTCGGTCTTTTGCGAATTTTGACGTTTTGAAGCTTTTAGCGTTTATTTGATGATGTTTTGTAAATATGAAGTTCACAGTGATTGTATTTTTGTTGCTCTCATGTACTATTTTTTGGCACGAAACGCTCCTTCGTTACCGGCGAATCCATTGCTTTAGCGAGGCAATCCCACCGGCGGCCCGTTAGTAATAGCTGGGTGAGAGCGAGGGAATTCGCTCTGTCCTTCTACCTCCATGTCATAACAAACTAGCGTCGTTTTATGTTGATGAACTGTCCTTTCGACACAGCGATAACTTTAAGTTTTCTGTTGCTTATTTTGGGTAATTTCGACCGTTGTGCATTGATTTTGACATCATTGTTGAAGACAGTGTGTGCTTTAGACTGTCGGGTCGACAGTCCTCGTGCCTTCTTTTGACCGGATCCGGAGTCACTTGCGGTAGTAATCCAACGTAGCCGATCGAGCGCCGAAGGCGCAAGGTCGAGTGCACGACCTTGTATAAGGCACGAGCTTGTATAAATACCGAAAGCTACGCGAGACCAAGCAGTACAAGCGACTGGCGAGAGTCTGTGTGCTTATGTTGACCGATTTACGCGCACTTCAGAATCACGGCATAATCCGACATGGTAATTTGGCATGATCATCAGATCATACATGATCCGAGATTGCACTTTAGCAAGGTCACGATAACTAATGTTGTTTGTTTCACTGTCGTTTAATACCTATATTTCCACTAAAAGACCATTAGAATTTCCTCCTGGCTACTTTGAAATCGTGCACTGGCATGCATGTAGTTGTCAACATCACTATGCTTGAATGTAGTAGACTCTTACTATGAATATATCGACTGTCACTGCATATTGCATATGTGTGCAAGTCACTCCATATCATATCAAAAAATGTAGTATTGCGACGTTTGAGCTGCCACAAGCCAGAATTTACAGTTTATGAGAAGTTATCTTACATGTAAAACTCAGATCTACTGTGAACAAAATGCAAGCTATGTTGCATAACTATGGTGAATAACATAATATTTTGTACCTATCACAGTGTCAGAAAATCAGAAGGAAAACCAGTCAGACAAACTCTGGTCAGGATGATACTGTCCAATTTTAATATTTGTCTCTCGGCACACACTAGATACTCATGACTGTAAAACATCATTTCCATAACTGTATATTCAGTTTTTATATTTAGTTTGCTTTTCACCATATTCTATGTCCTTCCCTGCACTACATAATTCAAAATTAAATATTGTTTTGGCCTATACATACTTGAGGGGTAAGCTTATTTAGTCTCATACATTAAAGATGCACTGTTGACCTTCAGAGTCCAAACTTTTTATCATTGTGGTATTGTAGATAGGTGTACACTCCAAATACTAAGTACAAGTGTGGTGAGTGTAACAAGCAAATGTTTTTTAGTCAATGGCCCAAATTTATTTTCTATTTGATGGACAATAAATACATGTGTAATCAATGCCAACAATCCAGTTTAAGTAATTTGGTTTAGATTAGCCATTGTCCATTATATTACAATAGTTTGTGGCTAAATTTTCTCCCCTTCTGTATCATATAAGTTCACCGTTTCCTGTTTTAGATATTGTTGATCCTATTGAGTTCCATCTCTTATTCTTGATTCACTTTCATATTATGTCCAAACAATTTGACTTTTTGCCAAATTTCACATTTATGGCAAATAATAAACAGTAAGGAGGCACAAAGGACGTCGGTGCCCCCGGGCCCCATGTTGAATTATCTGATCTTGGGAACATTACAAATTTGTTCTCTTTCATCTGACATGGGACTTTATTGAACATAATGTCTCATGCAGAAGTCATTATAAATCTTGTAAGTACAGTCAATATCTTGAGACATCAAAAATTATAGGGCAATATCCTTCAAACTAAACTAATCTGATATTATCCATCAGTACAATGTAACATTCACCTGACATTGCACTATATTGACTTGTGATAGATCATTATGATGCTTTGTCAAGACTGGTTGATTTGATGCGAAGAGCTGGCAAGCTAGAAGATGTTGCTCAATTCCTTGATCAGGCAGAGAATTCCTCTGCCAGGGCACCAACTGACCCAGGATTCAACTATTGTAAAGGACTGTATGTATGGTGAGTTTCCAAGTCAATAACATTTTATATTGTACCTATGCATGGTGTGTTACAAAGGTAATAATATTTCATATTTTACCTCAGTCTACATTGTGACTCACCAAAGTCAATAAAATTTTGTATTGTAGGCATGGTGACTTACCAAAGTCAATAAGACTTCATACTGTCTGCTTGTCAGATAAATATCAGACCAGCTTTCTGTTACAGTAATTGGCATTACCTGAGTTGTACTTCAGTTGCCAGAAACTTCCAGTAAACATGACTTGTGCCTGTGACATAGCAGCTGAACATTGGTGCAAACATGCTAAAACACAAACATGACAGTGTGGTCCAAGAAAGCAAAAGAAAGGATTTAATAGGTGGAATATGACAAGGAAGATGATCAGGAATATACTATTATTATACATCCACCATTGAAAATAATAGAAGTTTGTGTGCATCATACAGAACTCCCTTTCCATAACATTTATGGTTTCAAAGTATCCCTCGACACCATGCGCTGTGCATTCTGCTACTGCCTCTGCACACTCACTGTTGAACAGTTTCAAGGGACTCATTGGATCATGATTGCCAGGATATGTCTCATACTCTGTACATGTAGTTTACTGGCTATTTAGAAACATGTCCAAGGTAGCATTCCATCTTTACTATAAATCAGATGAAATATTGTTGATATTGCACAAAAATTACCAAATTCAGCCCAGTAGCCCTCAATAAAAATGTAAGATGTCTGATAATAAGGACAGTCTGACATTGGCGCTGTGCATAGCTTGATGTGGCATGCTTTGTGGTGTTTTCATAAAAATCTCATAAACTACAACACCATCACTCTAACACAGACAAAGTGTATGTTGATGCCAAACATGACATGTATTATACCGTAAAACTACCAGTCTACAGAAAGGGCAAAATAAAGGGTAAAAATTGGTTTCAGGGTGCAACCCACGAGGTTGGTGCCCAGAAACCAACTTGTATTTAGATTCAGATTCATGTTCAGATCATTGATTCACAGGTACATTGGAGATGCCAACGCAGCCCTCAAACACTTCAACATGGCACGCAAGGACTCCGACTGGGGACAGAGGGCACTGGAAAATATGATTGAAATCTGTCTGAATCCAGACAACGAAACTGTCGGCGGTGAAGCCTTTGAAAATATGGACAGTGAATTTGGGTGAGTACACCCACTTCGGATTCATAATCTGTGAAGCAGAACAAATGGTCAGGAGAATAATCAACAGATTTTTTTTTTGCACTGTTATTCTTCATATCAATTTACACTTTGCACTGTAGATGGCGTATTTTAAAAAGCTATATCACAGCAACAAACACATTACTATTTGTGAAGAAATATGTACCCACCTAATTTGAACGGTGATAAATTGTTTATATGATTTGATTTGATTTAATTTGCTTTGATTTAATCACCTCTGTGTTTCTGTGATAGTCTGAAAAATGAATTAAACCTTGTTGACATTGATTTTAATGATAACTTATTTACTGCCAAATATCAATACCCCCTCCCCCCCTCAAAATCTATTGACTGTAATCTATGTCTTGCTCTTTTGTCAGATTTCAAAGCTGACACCTCTATGAATGTTGTCCGACAGTATTCGTACAAATCAAACGTTGCTTTGCAACCATAATGACGAGCAGTTTCCTTTTGATCTGACAAATAAAGGTGAACAAAAGCCAGTTGCAAGTACCAAAAGTTTGTATTCATTGTATTCAAGTATGAAATGGCCACTTTGAACAGCGCCACCACTGGCCAAACAAGAACATCTGACAAGTCAACCCCTTACCTCATAGTGCTGGACCAGTTGCTTAGTTTATATTACTTCAATTCCTAGTAATAAAAGTCCAATTCTACGTTTTTATTTTGCAGGAATTCCACAGAAAAGCAAGATTCTGAGGCCCTGGCTGTCAGAACAGCCGAAAAGTTGTTAAAGGTGAGCTAGAAATACTGAAAGCAAAGCAGGTTACTCATAGCAGTGAAAGTACCAAGGAAAAAAGTGCCCGCCATTGGATCATAATGTGTGGCTCACTAACAGCCCTACCAGTATTTAATCTGATGACCTAGTTGTGTTATTTTATTTATAGCGCCAGGTAGATGTCAGACTTTGATTATGATGACTTTTAACAAATTTTAAAAATGCAGAAATATTCTAACCGTTCTGGGATAAAATTTCCCATTTCACATGTGTATAGATGACTGGCAGTTATTTCTACCACTTGGTTAAAGAGCGTTGCTGTGTAGAGATTATATGAAAGGTTAATGAATTACTACAGCTTATTTTGAGGAAAGCTTTACTGCAGATACACTGTATGGAAAATTGAATACTTTTGGAAATATAGCGTAGGTGGTTGAAAGTAGCTGCAAGGTAATTGTAGCCCTTGGTTGGTGGGGATTGGGCTTCTGTCGTGCGGCTCGCGCCTTGCCCCAACCAGGGCTACAATTTCTCCCAATACCTGCTCGTGTAAAAGCTGCAGTGCGGATCTACACTGCATGGTCCAGGCACACACGGGGCCGCATTATCAGAGAATCTCCCCTTACCGTGTGCAAATTTCGCCATAATCCTGCTCCCAGATAATGTTAGAGCCCTTGTAACTCCTATCGATGGTCAACTTTACTCCTTGCGGCTGAAAAATGACAGTTTAATGACTCAGGCGCGAAGTCAATTCGAACCTGACCGCCGTCGTTGAACTCTGTACCCAGCCGACTTGTACCATTACATTTTAGGGGTGGCCGACAGGTGTGAGGGAGCTGAATGAGCATGCTTACGGGTAGCCCTACGAGCCCTACACTGCCTCCGGAGCCAAAGCCGGACACTCTTGCCATACTCGTAGGACTAGCTTATTTTATTTATTTATTTATTTATTTATTTATTAAACTTCATCACTGGCATACAAAGACAAAGAAGACACAATGACAAACAACTAGCTCACCAGTGAAAGGTTGAGACAAACAGGTGACGAGCACCTCTATAACTGCCCCACCACAATGGGAGTGAAAGGATGGGTAATTTTCATGACAATATGTAACTCTTAGTGAATACAGAGAGATACTTTTGCCGAAGTTCAACTACGCATTTTAATTAGTTCAATAAATCCTCTGCTGTATCTTCCCAACTTTCTCAAATATTAAAGTTACGTACTAGTTCAATAAATCCTACACGAGAGCTTAGTGCCCATGCACATTGTTCAGAGCGTGCCTAAGTTAAACTCCATAACTAGTTCAACTTTCACAACTAAGTTCAACCATCCACCTTCATGGTACAACTACATGAACAAGATGCCGCTGTTGTTCAATGTGGAAAGAGTGGTTCCAAGCAAAATCTGTTCGACTAAAAAGGTCACAATGTGTGAAGTGGGGTGCCAAAACGGCATTCTTGTCCATGACGGCGTGACTTTGCACAATTTTTTTAATCGGATATTTACCATCTAGTATCAAAGTTTGACATATCGACGATTTCGGGATTACTGTGAAATCGCCGATCGACACTGGACGAGAATGACTTGCCTTATGCCTCGGCACGCTGCGTCTGTGAAATCGCCTATACTTACCGAATATTTATCGGCGATTTCCGGACTCTAGATGATAATACTACAATGACTAGCCTTGTGCCACGGCACGCCGGGTCTGTGAAATTGCCGATATTTATTTATAGTTTAACTATACTTATACTTTGCCAAATACTTTGCTATTTGTATACTACACGTAGGTATTTTACTGTTTTTGTACGGTCGTAACATTTTTTATCTTAATAAACTCATTACACAAACGCGGATTACATTCCAGGTTAATTTTCTCACAGGACATTTATGTAGTCTCGCTTCGAACCATAGTGAACTTTACAGTGTGCATGATGAATTCAGTATGGAAATAGGGTCAACATAGGAACGACTTCCTCCAATCTGATTAAAATCAGATGTAGAGTACAGCGACGTCTTCTTATGCGTACGCGGTATTCTCTCGCTGTCGCGTAGTGAGAGGCGACAGCGAGAGAGTACCGCGTACGCATAAGAAGACGTCGCCGTACTCTACCTTTGATTTTAATCAGATGGAATTCCTCCATCCGTTTGTTCATGACTACTTCAATAATGCAGTGTTTATCAGTTTAAAATTTCGGCATTTTTTGTCTGTCAACATACATCTTTATGACGTAGTAGGCCGGGTTGTATGAGGATTTCTTTACATCATTTTCACGTCTGTGCTTTTTCATGGATACATCTTTCTCTTTGTAACAAATTCCTTGTAATCAGCATGTTTTACATACCTGCTTTGATATTGAGCTCAACAGTTTTTGAATAAATCTAATAAGATTTGAAGCACCGCAACGAAGACTTGTCCCTTTATTATTATTATTATTATTATTAGTAGTAGTAGTAGTAGTAGTAGTAGTAGTAGTAGTAGTAGTCACAGTAGTAGTAGTATCTAAGCTTCCCATTTTTACACAAAGTTGAGAATGTTCCAGACTAATTAAACTCATGTCATGATGAGTGTGGGGTAAAATGACATACATAACATGATCAAAAACAGAAGTGGACCAAAATGGACTCCTGAGATACACCACACCAATCGACAAAACATGAGCGTGTACACCTAAAACTAACATTGACTTCTTCCTGTAAGGTATGATCGAAACCACTTCAGTGACAAGTCAGAAAACCTGTACACAGAAAGTTCGCTCAGCAAAATGTTATGATCAACGATGAAAAAATCTTCACGTAAATCTTCATCCATATTCTGTAAAAGTATAGACCCTGGTCAGTTAACTTAACTAAAGCAATGTGACAAGAGTGATGTTAACGTTGTCTGATGATTGTGAGTTGTGACAAAAGATTAAATGCATAAAACTGTAAAAACTAATATAAACATGTTTTTCTAGTATTTTAGGTAGAAGAACTGGTAGGAGGGAGATAGGCCTATAGTTGTTGACATCACTCTTAGAGCCTCCCTTATGAATCGGAACTATTTCAGCACATTTGAAACAGTCGGAAATGTACCACTATAAGCTTCAAGATTAAAAAGAGTCGCGAATATATGTCAGACATTTCACCACTTTACAGCTCTGGCCAAGCGCTAGTCTGGTTCGAACTTCGCTACTAGATGATACTAGAGTTTGTTAATTAGGCGGGTAAATATCCGATATATATCGAAGATTTTATAGCCTTAGAGATCTATATCGTATAGTATAGTAGCCGTAAATATCGATTGGATATCTTATAATATATTGCGGTGTCCTTTTGTTGTCAGAGCATCTGTATAAAATGACAAAGACCAGACGACAGACTTTGCATGGCGTGAATATCTCTTTCACTTCTTCAGAAATAAAGATGGCGAGTTCTTCAATGGTCACTGGTCTCTCTTTGCTTTCAGCGATAGTTGTATTCTTGCAGTAATTGAAAAGGAGCAAACGGTCCTATGACCTTTTACAATCCTTCGAAAAGATAACGTTAAAATAACAACTACTGCCACTAGCGCGCTACTGCTAGTGCCACCGTTTTCATTAGTCCCTCACACCTGTCGGCCACCCCTAAAATGTAATGGTACAAGTCGGCTGGGTACAGAGTTCAACGACGGCGGTCAGGTTCGAATTGACTTCGCGCCTGAGTCATTAAACTGTCATTTTTCAGCCGCAAGGAGTAAAGTTGACCATCGATAGGAGTTACAAGGGCTCTAACATTATCTGGGAGCAGGATTATGGTGAAATTTGCACACGGTAAGGGGAGATTCTCTGATAATGCGGCCCCGTGTGTGCCTGGACCATGCAGTGTAGATCCGCACTGCAGCTTTTACACGAGCAGGTATTGGGAGAAATTGTAGCCCTGGTTGGGGCAAGGCGCGAGCCGCACGACAGAAGCCCAATCCCCACCAACCAAGGGCTACAATTATTGCAGCTAGGTTGAAAGTAGATATGTAAGGTAAATCCTGTATATTATTGTCACAATATGTATAAAAGTAAAGAAATTAACCATGACGATCTGTATGGATTCCTATTGATGTAAATCTTATCACGAATAAATTAAATCTTTCATGACGAGACCAGCCCAGCATTCTACACTCTTGACCCCTGTATAGAGAAATAGCACGGTCTGTGCTGAAAAAAAATCAGCCCAGCTTTATGTCCATTTTAGCATTCTTAAAGCGAACACTGTTTTCACCCTTGACAAAAGGAACATGCTGTTATGATAACAGTGTGCCAATGTGGACCACAGTTGAATTGCGAAGTTTGTTTTGTAACTCCAACCATCTCAAGGTTGCAACTGTACAACCAGTTGCAATTTCATAATGTTCATACCATTTGTGAGCCATAAGAATAACATGCCTGCTGCTTTCATCAGTAAAATGTGCTATTGGAGGAGTTACCAGCGTAAGACTTGGCCATCTGAGGTAAAGATACTCAGTGTGTAGCTAACAGTGTACAGGACTTTAACAGCGATGTCATGTCGTATATGCAGGAGTTGAAACCACAACCAGGTTCTGTCAAACACTTGATTCTGGAGAATTCAGCGTTGATGGCAACCAAGTCCAAATCAAACATGGACAAGGCATTGGCTGCCTTTATGGAAATTGCAACCAATGAGGTTAGTGAGAACTACACAATGCGCAAAATTACGTTACTCCTTTGGTGTCTATCTCATCTATGGCTGCAATGTCAAGTTAGTTAACACCAGTATAGCTTGACACGTACCATACAGCAGTGTCAACAGACTTACCGTACTATTTGTAGACTGAAAAAACACACAAACCTGCTTTGCAGTGACCTTCCTCGCTGATAAGTAAGTCAACATGATGATTTCCGCTAAAACTTGATATAAAAATGCATAACAGTATAGACAGTGTCAACCATAACTGTAACCGTAACCCTTTAAGGATTATACTTGACTGCCTGCTAACAGAGGATAATTTTGGCCCGTGGGGAAGTCTGGTCTGATGGGCTTGGAACAGTGTCAAAGTAACATACAAAGCTGTTTAACCCTTACTGCTAAAGTAAACTTTTGCAGCCTACATAAAACAAAGTCCCAGATTATTTCTTTCAGATTTTTTCTTAGATTTTGATCAAAAAACTGAAGACAATGATAAGTGATATACATGGTCAAAAATTGTCAAAAAAATCACAGAAAATTCACACAAATTGGTAAATTTTGTGCGAACATTTTTACAGGAAAATTTACAGCTCTCAAAGGGTTAATTCCTCAATTGCTTTCATCTCAGTTCAATACCAGTCAAAGTCTTATGCTCAATTTGCATCTATTAAGAAATAACTCTTGTAAACTGATTCATATTTTGTATATGAGATTGGTTAAGTTCTAATTATTGAGATTGCCGTTACAGAGGGACCATGTGGGTGCATTGCTAGGAATGGCTACAGCATATATGATGTTAAAGCAGACACCAAGAGCCAGGAACCAACTGAAAAGGATTGCTAAGATGAACTGGAACTCCCTA
The DNA here is from genome assembly GCF_041260155.1 of Ptychodera flava. Taxonomy (NCBI): domain Eukaryota; kingdom Metazoa; phylum Hemichordata; class Enteropneusta; family Ptychoderidae; genus Ptychodera; species Ptychodera flava. The sequence goes on from NW_027248278.1 coordinate 13,586,165, forward strand.
GTAAGTCATATCACCTTGCCATTCTGCACGATTTAAAATCATATAGATGAAAAATGTGCATTTTGTCAGTAACAAGAGCTTTTTGAAAACAATATATGTTGCTATGATATATTGCATGTTATCTGATAACATGTACAATGGTCCCTCTGTGAGATAGAGGGACCGTGCATGTATCAAAACTGTTACACACCTTGAGAACTGATAATTGAACTCTCAAATTTCTACAACTCTTTTCTGATCTACCACTTGTGGGAGTTCATTTAAAAGCTCTTGGAGAGAGAAAAATTTTCAGCATCTTCGTTTTTCGAAAATCCAAAATTAATCTTCTTATAGAGTAGGGCGGCCATTTTGAATTTAAAATATTGTACAATTTGGGGTAATTTATTTCTCTCAATGCAAACTTTACAAAGTGACACCCTATTTTTATAGTTGATTATATAAGAGAGTGGTTAAAACTTTCATCGAGGAAATTTGAGAAAAGGTTTAGTCTTTAACTTTCATGGCGCATTCTACCTTAAGAGTGTTCTCATTATGTGGCTTGTTCCTTAATTTGTTATAAATTAGCCCACTTAAAGTATATTGTGTTCTCTGTGACATTTTGTCATTGTTTCTTTCTCTCTCAGGATGCTGAAGAGTTTGAGAAAAGCTGGTTGCTTTTGGCAGACATCTATATTCAATCTGGCAAATATGACATGGCCACTGAACTACTGAAAAAATGTCTGCAGCATAACCAGGTAAAATTTGCATTCCTACATCAGGTATCAATATTCTTTTTATTAAATTTTAAGCAAATTAACACTGTGAGAGGATGACAAGCAGCTTTATTTTGGCCATTGTGGACATGTCCTTATGTTTCTGGATCCCAATCATGGCCAGATTTCTTGCATTGAACTGATTACCGTACAAGCACTACAGCATCAGTAACAATAGACCAGTGCCTCAAAGTTTCAATTTATTTCACAGAGCAGTTGTGGATGGTATATTTTCCTACAAAACTACAAGTATTCATATTAACACTCTAAGTGCTGTAATTTTTTCCAATCAAAATTTTTGAGCAACATTTTGCCAAATTTCATGAATTTTTTTGCAATTATTTTGATAATTTTGGACCACATGGGCACAACTTTTCATTGGCTCCTGTTTTCAATCAAAATTTTTGGGAAATCTGAAAAAAATTGTCAGGAACTGAAAAAAAAAAGGTCTTTGCTACTTTTTATAAGGCAACAAAAATTGACTTTGGCACTCAGTGGCAGTGCCAGATTTATCATTCAAAGGATATCTTCAGGATCCCTCCTGCTTTGTCAAATGTATTTGATTTTGATGTCACAAAATGATAATATACGGTAATAGAGGATGTAAATGCTTGTAGTTGAACCAATGTTGAAAATACCATATCAATACACCAGCTATCAGGTCACTGTTCGCTTGGGAATTTTCAATGGTGTAGAAAATGTTTGTATATGATTCACAAGACAGCTCACTTTACCTGATGTTTTTATTGACAGTCATGCTGTAAAGCGTACGAGTACATGGGATTTATCATGGAGAAGGAACAGTCTTACAAGGACGCCGCCATGAACTACGAAAAAGCCTGGAAATATGGAAACCAGAACAGCCCTACCATTGGTAGGTACCCTCCTCATACAATTAACCCGTCAGAGTAATGTTTACTACCAAAGGGTGATCTAACTGCTAGTCAAAACAACACATATCCCGCCAAGTGTGCAGAATGCATCATTCTTGTGTCGTTTGTGTGGATTTGGTGGTGTTTTGACTACATCTGACTTCGTTCTAGGCAGTATTTCAACTTTCCCAGAGTTGATTTCTTTGTGATCAACTAATGTTACCGCTAGACGATGGTTACACATGACAATGTTGGTATTTCTCAATAAGACAGTATGGCTAGTTTCCATATTGCCAACTGTCTACGCAAACCACTGTAAAAGGGTTTTCACCAACATCATAGAAGCAAATACATTTAAAGTCAAAAACATGCCATAGTTATAAAGGATGATTTCACTCAACATTTCTTACATATTTACTCATCTCTTTAACCTGTTCACCCCAATGCACTGTATACAGGTCCACACTCCTCATTGATAACAATGGGTTTGGGTCAAACCATTGTGGTGGAAGGGTTAAACCATTATGTTTCCAATGAAAAGCGCGCACACACACACACATAATCTTTTCTGACTCATGTCAGGACTCATCAAAAGAGGATACATATTAAAAATTATTTGCTTTTTTATCTTCTACACTATTTTGATTGTATTTTCAGGATACAAGCTAGCTTTCAACTACCTGAAAGCCAAGCGATACGTAGATGCCATTGATGTGTGTCACCGTGTACTGGCGACGCATTCCAACTATCCAAAGATGAGAAAAGACATCCTGGACAAAGCTAGGGGACTTATCAGAGTCTAGCAATGGACTTACATCATTCCTGTGTGATAATATTTACCAATACACCATAGGGAGAAATATCTATGTACATTGTCATCTGCTGTAGCATTAGATTTTCCATACCTAGAGTTGGTGCTGGATTTTTCCTGACAAGATATGAATAGAGTCTCCATGAAAATGTTCATATACCAGAAAGCAAAATTTTACATGAAAGTATTTCACACCAATCAACACCTTGATCAGGATTTCATCCAACCCGGCTTTTTTGTTACCCCCTTGCCCCGGAAAATCTCCCGACAGACATGTAATGTAATGATAATATTTTGTTCCTCTTGCACAGAACGGACAACATCTAGTTGTAAAGTTTTCTCAGCTGGCTTTAAAATATGTATCTGAGTTGACACATAATACTGGGAGCAATTCTCCCTGTGGAAGAAATCTACTTACCTAAATATGGCAGTGCTGTTTTGTAGTGTTTTTAAACATCAAATTTTAGTGCCAGTCATAAACATTTGACCATGTGATTAATTACAGAAATAGAAAATTTGAGGATAGAATGTTCACAAAATTGAAGGCTCTTCACCCAAATTCCTTTCAAACCCAGCCAAACAATACACAGCAACAGTAATGCACCAACGTTTGGCCCTCATAGGAGTATACCAGCTATGATTTTTCCTTATTTACAAGTTGTATCTGTGATGTTTCTTAATTATCTGGTACACGATTCAGTTCGCATAGCAGTGCGCCCTCTATTGTCAACATGATCCTATCAATCCATCATGGCAAGGATACTTCATGAAACCATTTGAAGACCATAAAAGTCACTTTCAATAGGTTTGAATTATTTCAGGTACTTAGAACAGGTTTATATCAGATACTCAAGAAGTGTAATACTTATTTGCTGTGATTCATAGAAGTTTTGTACCCAAGAATGTTTTCTACCATGGGGCATAGACCTTAAAAACGGAAGGTCTATGCATGGGGGCAGTGTGAAGCAACAAGGGAAATTGATCTGAATCTTATCCCAGGACTCGGGAATTGATCGCCACGATACACACAGTATCTAGAATTTTGACTGGTATCAAATCCTCAATTATCTACATGTAAACTATTTTCCAGCATTCTTGAGTGTTTGACATATTGTAGCCAGTAGGTCGGGAATTTTACGTGGCTTTGAAGAAAATTACCCCTGTTGGGCCCGCACTCCTGTCAGAAACATTGATTGGTGTATTTCTGACGGTTACAGTAGCTTCCACGAGCACTGTATACAGATCCTTGCATAAACCACTGTGTATCTTCGTATCTGTTGAGATTTGGTCGTCAGAGGGTTGATAACTGTACACTTGTATACCATCCAGCTGAGGTGAATCAACCGTGCAGAGTATAAGTCACAAAGTGTGTCAAGATTTTCTTATCCTTGCATTGCAATTGACTTGAATGATATTTAGTGTTCAAATCAGTCTACTTATATCATTTTGTTGCCATTTTTTCTTTCAAATGTTTTTTTGTGTAAAAACGTAATAGACATTTGTAAAAACTTAAGCAAAGTGGAATGTCCTTTTGGTAAGCTGGAGGTTGTATATATTGAAAAAAAAAACTCTGTTGACTAAAGCTTGTGTGCATATTTTGCTGTAAATTTAAACTTGCATCCACATAATGTAGTTATCTTTCTGGACGATTGAAAAACCAATACATATTATCCTCTTCATTGATTTTCGTGTTGCAAACTTTATTCAAGTTTGATGTAAAGGGAGTGGGGTCACCAGAACTTTGCTCAAAGTTAGTATAGGACCAATATAAGCGATGCAAACTCTGTACCCAAGCTGGTATGTTGGCGACTGATGGAAGTTAAAGGTGTTTGGTCACTTGTTTTTTAATAGCCAATCACATATTTTACGCGGGTGGCTGCTTTTTTGAAACTTGAAGTGCGCCCCCACATGACCAATCATGGCCTACTTAGCAGCGTGCGTCTGCATGATCTTTGACGAATCAAATATGGAGGACCGACAGCTACAGGTGTTACAGGGTCATACGCTAAGTCCCTCTCCCTTTACCATATATGGAATATGTAAATTTACGGTGACCGTGTACCTTTAATACATGTTTATGAGTTGCCACCAGCTCTACAACTTACTGAAGGTGCTGTGTAGGTTATCATGGTAAACTCAAAGAAATAGAGTATTGCTCACAATTGACAGCAAGCTTCTAAAACAAGCGGAATGAAGTTTCAGCTATAATTGTCCGACTGGTCACATAATAACAAGGAGTGTTATCACATACTCCAGGAGCCATGTAGGGCAGTCTTCTGACCCCAACATGCTGTCAACAGACTAAACCATACAATTCATAGTTGACTGTTGAGGGCGCTGTTGTCAGTGATCATACACTGTACACTAATGCCCGACTGCAGGTCAAAATAAATGTGCACATGTGATATGAGTGAAATACAGCGATGAGTCTCCAGCCAAATGTATACAATGAAATCCACAAGTACACTTACCAACTAGGGAATCAATAAATCATGTTTCTATTCGGTGAAAATACGATAAATCTTTGGACTTAAATTTCTCTACACTACACACGAAAATCTGGAAGCATTTGTGCATGCACCTTCATTGGGACATGTGTTGAAACTATGATGGCCAGGATGTACGAGTGTGCACGAGTCAGTGGTTTTGATGTACCATGGATTTAAAATACAGACAAACAGTGTCATCGTTAACCGCTTTTTTTAGCTCCCAGGCTAAAATTAAGTTTTCAATAACACTCGTCGTGATGACAAACATAAACTGACAATTCATTAATCATCTACTGGCCTACAACTTGTTCAGACTCATCCTGGAAACCTTGATGAAATACTCGTTCCATTGTCTTGTTTTTGATGCTAACTGAAACATTAATTTTCTCAGCAGGATAAACAATGGAAAGGCAGCCAGTTTGCGGTAAAAATAACATCAGTCATTATAATCTGCACTGGAATCAATTTCTCAACAGAGAAACAGCAGACAAAGCATTCTGTTGGTCATTCTTTTATTGGGTTTCAGCATACTGCTGGGTGAATTAAGAAATAAATTGAGTATTTTTAGCTTTAACACAATAAAGATTTTCAGTAACCCCTTTCCCAGCTAACAGTATGCCTTAACTCTTCACCATTCACGTATCGTCTGTAATTCTCCACAAACATGTCAACAGTCTGCAAGGAATAAATAAAGTGATATTTATTTTCAACGTCATTAGAAGAGAAACTAGCAATTTATCTTCAAAACACTGAATGAGTGAGGAAAATGACACCACAGGCCAGGCCAAGGAACAGTTGCAGCAATTCAGGCAAAAAGGTTTATCTTGTCTTTGCCGTGTGGTGGCACTGACTTACTTTCGGTCTGAGCTGAGTTTCGTTCATCAACAATACCATATGTCACATATATTGTACATAAAGCCACTGATTTCAATTCTCATACTTTATCCGTCAACAATTTGTTCTAGCAGATGATAGAAAACATATGTATTTATTTTCTAGAAGACAATGAAAATTGCATTCAAAGTTAACGCTGGTATTCCTACAACCTGTTCATTTCTCTTCAAGGCAGTCCATCGTAATAGCCATAACAATCAAGTGTTTTAGACAATTTCATGATCAAAGAATTTTAATTTAACATCGAATGGTATTTCCTGAACTATAAGAAGTTAATTACACAGCAGAACAACTGCAAACACTAACCTCATTTCCAAAACTGAGTGCAGCGACATGTGGCGTGATTGTCACCTGTATGGGGTCAAAGGTTACAGCTGGTGTCAACGTAAGCAATGGTACGCATGATAAGTTAAATAACACATCAAAAATCGCAGCTATGATAAATTATTCCTAAAGTCTGTTAAAAATTAATCGCCATCACTTGTACAATGGCAAAAACAAGGTTTAGAAAATCTACAAGCCCGAGCTAACCAGCGAATAGCTTTTATGGCTCGGCTTGTAGTAAGTTTATCTGGCTGTGCAAGAGGTTTTTATAACCTAGCTACAAGTTGCTTCTAAAAGCCCACTTGGATTAATGAATTTTAAAGGTGGTAACTACTGTAGAAACTGATAATGAATTGATGATCACTCTTAGATTAACCCTTTCAACCCCATTTCCATCTCTAGAGGTCCAACTTTGCCACAGAAAACAATGGGACTGGTTCAAACCACGGCGGTGAAAGGGTTAAAACTGCAGTAAGTCTGACTTCTGACAGTTTTTATTTTATTTTTGTTCCATGTATGGACTACAGTTTCTTAGTCTGCTTACTACTACAGCATGTCGAAATACCCAGTATTTGGTTGTCGGTGAATGACATGCACTGTTGTTTATCTATTCAACACATAGTAATGCAAGATACATGCGTACAGTCAATGTTGATAAGCTAAGTACTTGGTATTTCAATACACTGAGGGAAGTAGACACAGAAACTGTTGCTGACACAATGCAAGAGAATCCTGGAAAAATAAATTGCCAAATTGCCTTTAATCCCTTGAAATTTTTGTACAATTACCTGTGGATGTTTCCAGAGTGGACTGTCTTCAGATAATGGTTCCTTTTCAAAGACATCTAAGATGGCAGCTGATAACCAGCCTTGACTGCAAAATAGAAAACAGCATTTTTTTTAAAGAGAGAAAAATCACTTGAGTTTTTCACTTTAACAGTCAATAATGTCTAAACACCAAAAGCTGCATGTAAAATAGTAAAAAAATATCATTTTAGATTGTACATGATGGGCATTCAAAGAATTGTCACCAAAATTCCCAAGACAGGAGGATCAAATTTCCCTTTCCATGCTCATGGCCTAGGAATACAGTTCCCATCCCTGTGAATTGGAAAACCTAAAATCACAGCCGAGCAAAGATGTCTACTTACACATAGAAAGTACACTATTCTTATCGCCAATCTTAGTGTCTCACCTTTCTCTCTGTACTAGCATCCATTTTTGAATTCTTTGCATAGCACTTGGATAAGTTTATACGAAAATACAAAGAAATTTCACAAATTTTTAAAGTGAGGGGAAGAAGATTATATAAGATCGAGGACTTATAATACATACTTTTTTACCCTACCGGTACATTTGCTTGGATATAAAACTGACTTGTGTTTTCTCTACTGGAAGTTTACAGGAGACTGTTCATAAAATTGCATTCTTTTTTTTGAATTTCCAAATCAACTCATGCAGAGACACAAAGAGATGTTCCATACCTCAGTGCATTCAGAATGCTTTCTTCAGAAATCACGTCTCCTCTGCCAACATTTATGAAAACAGATTTCTGAAATTAAGATAAAAAGTGTTATCAAACAGAAGAAAGTTCACTCAGATAAATCATCTGTTGTTCAAGATATTTCCATTTGTTGAAACTTCTAAATGTTATAATGCTCTGAAGTAACACTGTCAATACTTGAACCCTTATCCTGTCAAGTTCATATGCCACCATAAGGTCACGTTGGTTTAAACTAGCAACACATAAAAAGTCCCATATTTTACACTTTAACAATGACTTGAAGATTTGAGCGTCCCTGTAAACAGAGATACTGTAAACACGATTTTTACAGACTTAAACTGCTATAACATACCAAGCCAAGTGGGTGAAAATACATATGGTTTTGGCTGAATACCGCTTTTTACTGACTTGGCAGATGGGGAAGTGATACTGTCTGGCAGGAAAAGGGTTAAACCCATTATTGACAGACAATGGTATATTCCAATTGATTGAATGGACTGATCCATATACTGGGACATGGGAGTGAATGGGGTTCACTTCAGGCCGTAGAAATTGTTTAGAAATCTTCAGAAGAACTTCCTATTTAACAGTAAACACCCTGGACATTGAGTTTCAAAGTTCCATTACTTGTAAATTTTGAATTTTTCATTATTTTTGGTTCTCTCTATAAAAAACATTAATTTTTTTTGTTGTTTTTACTCCGTAAATCAAATGCATGTTGAAACGTTCGGGGTTCATCTTGTCAACACATGCACTGCATGAGTGTGTGAAAAGTCAAACATCCCTGTGGCAAGTTTTGACTTGAATTCATTTGTCACACAGTTATATCGCACAGTAAGTGAGGCTACCCACAATTCTCCATGATCTGTACACACGGAGATCACTCACTGAACTGAAGCAAATTTCTTCTGTACACAGAACAACTCGGTCCATATTTCAAAATTCTGGCAACATAGTTCTGATAATCATAATTTTCTGATTTCTCACTTTGAATAATGAGAAGATCAACCCCTTTTCCGCGGAGGAGATAGCAATTTTGTAATTTTGTCGACATAGATTTTTGACAGCCATACACAATATTTTCAAGGAAACTAAGGGAATAAGTTGCATCTGTGTTGGCAAAAGAAAGGGTATTGATTTTTTTAATGTTCGTAACAAAGGAAATTTGCATGTCTGACAGGTGGTATGATGAGACCATCTTAGTTGCTGATAACTTTATCTGACAGGTGTGCAATTTTTAGCACCTCAAAACACCGACTTCTCATTCAATTTGCTCTGAATTTAAAAATAATCAATGATTTTGGAACATAGTTTTAACAAATAATCCTGAACCTAAATTGTAAGTTAAAAATTTTTAAGAAACTAATAAAATTGAAAAAGGCTTTAGCAAAAAATGTCTGAGTGAACAAATTGAGGGGCATTGTGGGTAGCCTCACTTACCGGTACTGTGTATCATATATTGTATACAGTAGCTTTTGTCAGCAAGGCTATCATTTCATATTTAAACATTCAGTGCGTGGAAAAATAGGCAAATTTCATATTTTCTAGGACAAAAGGCATAGAATATCATCAAAAGGTAATATGCTACTGTTCTGTTGAACAAAATCTTCACAGCTTCTATTGTCTTAAACTCTTCAACAGATTTCATGGTTGATCTGTTCAACTGTCTGTCTATATCCCCACCCTTGTCTACCTATCTCTGTCTATATCCCCACCCTTGTTTGTCTTGTCTGTCTATATCCCCACCATTGTCTAACTGTCTCTATATCCCCTCCCTTGTTTACCTGTCTCTATATCCCCACCCTTGTCTACCTGTGTCTCTATCACTGCCCTTGTCTACCTATCTGTCTCTATATCCCGTCTACCTGTCTGTCTCTCTATCCCAACCCTTGTCTAGCCATGTATCTGTCTCTATATCCCACCTTTTTCTACCTACATGTGGCTGTCAATCACCCTTTATCTATCTGTCCCGCTATCGAGCTATCCATCCCTATTGTCTGTCTATAGTATTTTCCACCAACAATTGTCAGCCCCTTCATCTGCAGGTATCTGTGCATGCTGCCATCTATTCCACCATTATACATTCAAAGAGCTCTCCATCTATCCATCCGGATGATCCCTCTCTCAAGTCTCCATTTCATTTCACCACGTTTTGGGTTTTCATGTCTCTGATTAAGTCAATTGATTTCGTGTATACACATCATCGCCCATTGCTCTGATACGTATGCATGTCAGTCTTGGGTATCAGGTTTGATATTTACCAATACTGTTTTAAAACTTACCTTAGCTTGACAAGGTCGCAACACATCCCCGCTCAACAAGCCAACAGTTTCTTTTGTACTCGGCAAAACACTACAGATATAGTCACAATTTTCAAGGAGTTCTTGGAGTTGATCCATCTTCCTGTAGTGGTCAACACACTCGTGTCTCTTCTCCACCGGTATGTCTTGTCTAACAAGTCCCCAGACAGTCATACCAAGGGCTTTACATGCTATTGCAACTGAAAAATTCAAGGAAAAATGTTTGTTTTGAACTCCTGACGACAACAATGTAGAAGGCGTGTTGTATCTAAACATACTGTGAACATACATGGAATCTTGACGGAATTTTCCATCTCTTTAGGTCCATAGTGATTCATTGTGGAACCACAAATATCTAGCAATCAAATTGGTCAAGGAATTAAATGCACATAGTTTAATGAAAATTTTACTTTTTTGGTTTTTGTTTGATTTTGATGTTATTTTTTTTGTTTGTTTGTTTGTTGACTGATTTGTCTGTCAGTTTATTTATTTATTTATTTATTTATTTTTACTTAAAAAATATGGTTTTTCAATTCTTTTTAAATTATTTGGTAGGTCAACAATCTAAGTTCTTTTCAATCAACTCTATCTGTAACTACAGATTCCAGGACTGAAAAACATGTCCTGCAGGACCCATGCCTACAGTGAATTTAAACACTGTCCTAGGGGGTACATTTGTACTTCATCATGAAAGGCACCCTCAGGCAAACACTTATTAATACCGTCAGCGAGAATTAAGGACCAAGTATATTTCAGGTATGCCAAAAAAGTGCCAGCATACTTATCTGACCTGATAGTCACCAAAAGTTCAACAAGTAATTGATAAAAGACTGCAAGCAAATACTACATTCCTATACTACACAGCCATTTACTCAAATGCCACCTATAACAATCGGTTTAAATTAGTTGCGCGTTCTTTTTGACAGTTATACGTATTCCAATTTCTCAGACCTATGGGCATTTACAGCATCATTGATTGAGCGTGCGGTAATAATATTTAATTTCAAATCAACCTACTTTCTCTACCAATTTCTCCAACACCGAGTATACCAATTGATAATTTTGAGAGTAGTGTGTAAAAGGGTACGTCAGTCTGTGATATGTTGAACCTAGATTGAAAAGAAAGGAAGATAAGTGTCTTAATGGTTACTATCATGAGGTGATGCCATAATAAAGTGCAGGGGATATTAACCCTTTGAGTGCTGTAATTTTTCCCACCAAAAGTTTAGTGCAACATTTTACCAATTTTTATAAATTTTTCTGTAAGTTTTTGGATAATTTTGGACCAAAAGGATATCTACTTTCATTGGCTGAAGTTTTTTATCAAAATCTTTTCAAACTCTGGAGAAAAAAATGACTTTGGTATATTTCATAAGGGCGACAAAAATTGACTTTGGCGCTCACAGGGTTGAAGATGCTCATTTTAGGTGGTAGGTGCCTCAAGAGTGAAAGACTCAAACTTTTGCTCCAGCATGAGTTTCATTTTCAATTATCAAATATCCCCAAAATGCTCAATCTCTCTGATCACATTTCTAACATCTAACTGTTACAGGGCATATGAATCAATTAATCTTAGCATACTGTATCAATGCCGGGATACGTGGCATCGATCTTTATATATATATCCATCTCTAAAGAACATCATTATTTGAACATTAACCAACCAGCCATTTTGTTCAACTTTCTGTGATACCCATATTGGTAAAACAAAATGGCTTGTAGGCTCATAAGACTTTACGTATCAGAAAATTTTTTTGATCCAAAACCACTGAGTCTCATTTTTGCGAAATAAAAAACTAGACATACATACCACTTTGCTTTGTTTTGATACTCCCACAACTGTCGAAAGTTCCTTTGATGGGCAATGATGTAACCCAGGACATATTCTTTCATATGCATTCCAAAAACACCACCAAATCTGGTCAGTTTATATGTCGGAAAGGGCCTGGATCTGTCCAGGTGGTTAAATATATCATCAACACCTGACAAGAGAAAGACAAATACTGTGTGGATTATACCGCCGATTTCACGGTGTCTGGTATACACCCATTGTGTGCACGGAACCCGAGATGTGTTTATCTGACACACAGCCATAGTCTGATAAAAGTGATATGGACTCATTACACAATAACAGCATGCATGTGGACAAGCAGTCATTTCTTTGAATTACACTAATTGAAGCTGGTTGACTGGTTGTCATTTCTTTTGACATATCATGTTCTTGTGACATAAGGTGTCCAGCGTTGATCTCAAGTGTACCCACTGTAGTAGTAAAGTACATCAGTGACACCTTCAACCTTTCTCTTACCATCTCTTACCAAATCAACATTAAAACCAGGGGTCACCATGCAAAGTTTGGAACTAGGGAAACAAATTACCAAACATTTTGCGATATTTTAAATTCAAAATGGTTGCCATCCATGTGTTAACTCTATAGGAAAAAATTAAATTTGGGATTTTTGAAAAAGTAGTACAGTGGAAGTTTTCTTTCTCCAAGAGCTTTAAAATTAGCACCAAAAGAGGTAGATTAGAAAAGAATTGTAGAATTTTGAGTCCAAATATCTGTCCCTGGGGCACTTTCTACGATAATGACCCTCTTACCAGCCCATGTGCACTGCATCCACTTCAGCTTTGGTAACTCATACAGCAATGTAGCCACCGTCAGAGGGTCTGTGAGCAGAATCTCAGCTTCTTGAAGAACTTGCATCTCCTTTTCAGAAAGTTTCTTACACAAAGCAATTGGTTCGTCTGCGGAAACAAATAGTCATTTGAAGAAAGTGATGGTCAGCGATCGTGTTTAAACTTGATTAATGTACAATTGGTTATCAGCTATGGTATAATTTTTTCATGCAAAATCTGCTTTTTGGTGATTCAGGACGGTAAAAAAGAGAGCAGAAGTATACAAAAAGTACTGTTTACCTTTTCTTATGTATTGATGTATATTTTACTCTTTTTGATTAGCCTAACTTTAAAGAAAATTGAGCACTTTGTGGTGCTCGTTTGTTGAACTTTGACGATATTTCAGTTAGAGAGGTGCTTTCATGCACTGTCACTGTGTTGCTGGCTGGCTGATTGAGTGGAAATTAATCCTCTTTCTACCACGCTCCACAAACCACAGAAAATAGCACTGCTGAGGAAGATTAACCCTTTGAGCGCCAAAGTCTATTTTTGTCCCCTTCATAAAAAAACCCCGGTCAATTTTTCTCAGATTTTTGCCAAAATTTTGAGAAAAGAGTGTAGCCAATAAAATGTGATGCCCATTTGGTCCAAAATTACCACAAAATTAAAGAAAACTTCATAAAAATTGGTAAAATTTTGCATAAAATTTTGGCGGGAGAAATTACAGCGCGAAAAGGATTAAACTAGATGGGAGATTAATATGTAGCGTATGACATTAATTTGTTTGTCAGATTTTCTGAAATAGTAATTATATAATACTATAGTGTTGTTTGTGGTTTCAGGTTTGTTACTAAATATAGATGCATATGTGCCACATCGTACATTACCGCTTGAAATTCCGATTTTTTTGTTCTGTGCATGGTTGTTATTGTAGCTTGTCATGTGATCTGTAAATCAGTGTGACTTTTATTATTTACTGTAACACTAGTAGTGTTCACTTTCGTCATATTTGTGGAAAATGGGGACAAATATTTATTTTTGCATATTAATCATATGATAGAAAAATGATGTCATGTGCAAACAGCGGCATGCATTATTTAAGCAATAAAGCACACCCAGCGATGGTATACCACGAGATTTTGACCAGTTCACGACATATATGCACGAGCGATAGCGAGTGCATATATGAAGTGAACTGGTCAAAATCGAGTGGTATACCGTCGCTGGGTGTGATTTATTGCTATTATATCATAACAGTATATTGAAATTCTGGCATGGAATGTCATAAATGGATTTTTGCTCAAGCTGAGAGCTCGCGCGTATGCCAGCTGTGGTATATCGCCAATATACCACTGTTCTTTTCGCATCTCTACCAATCAGATCGCTGTATTTGCACCATCAATATACTGGTATGATATAATTAAGCAATAAAGCACACCAGCGACGGTACGGTATACCACGAGATTTTGTCCGGTTCACAACACGAATGCACAAGCAAGAGCAAGTGAATATGTCGTGAACTGGTCAAAACTAAGTGGTACATAAATACCATCACAGCGTGTGCTTTATTGCTATTATTTCATAACAGTATATTGAAATTCTGGCATGGAACGTCAAAAAAAGGATGTTTACTCTTGCTGAAAGTTCTCGTGTGTGCAAACTGTATACACCTTGGTTCTTTTACGTCAATCAGATCACTGCATTTGTGCCATCAATATACTGGTATGATATAGCAATAAAGCAAACCCAGCAATGGTTACTAACAGCATGAGTAACTCCGAGTTGAACCAGTTTACGACAAATATACGTGAGAGATGGTGAGTGCACATACCGGGGTACAGTTAGTGTTTTATCTAGGATGCTACACTGGGAGGGGAGACCTGGTCCCCCTCTACGGGAATTTTTTTGGGAGATTTTACAGTTTTTTCGGGGGGGGGGTTAAATTGTCAAAACATATAACTACGTCTTTACATGTTAGTTTTAATGTTGCAGTGATGACTTTTGATATACATGTACAAGCTAAAAAATCACTTGCTTACTCAATCCACGCTGCTTGCTGCAAAAACCATCCTCTAAGATTTTTCAAAAAAGTCAACAAAAATTGAGTGTCACTGTCATGAATGTACAGGGCTTCCAAGAGTGGCAGACGGCTCATTAATATTCATGAAAAATTGTAGCATATTCTATGCTACAATATTCTCCATGTTTGTTTATACATAATCTCTATGTTTGTTTTCTTAGGGCTTGTAAAACATAATAACAACAGCTAGCTGGCCATTTCTACTGTACCTTCAAGGGATTTTTTTTTTCAATTTTTTACTGAACTCTGTGCACTTACACAAAGCAAGAAAAATATCTTTAGTATAAAGGAATGTTTTGTAGCTTCCGAAAAAAATAATGTATTTGTTTGTCTTGTTTTTACTCCGCTTATATCATACCTAACCACTGTAAAGTTTGGATCAACATTGCCCTATACACCAGTTGGCAGTATTTTTCTAATGACCTGGCTGGTTTTGTGATCTTGTGCGCAGGCTCAGTAGAGTTAAAACCAAAAAGTATTAGGTTGTCTGTCTATCGTGTGTTTTCTAAGCTGAGTTTCTCAAAGTCAGATTCGTTCTTATTGCATTTTGTCAGCCATTTTAGAATGGGAAAATCACAAACAGAGAGGTTGGTTGCCACCAGCAGTTAACTTTAGGGCTTGTTTGCCCGAAAAATAAGTCAGTGTCTGTTCTCTGAATTCAAAAACCAGATTCATTGACACCATGCACCACAGCTTGGTTGTCACTTTCATTGTATGGTGTCTCGTCAAAATTTCCTGCAATTCATGAACTGATCTCATTTCAGTATAAGTCCCATTTTCAATTTTGTCTGCTAATTTTAGCGTCCAGAATTATTTTAGTAATGTTATGGACATTCATACTAAGAACAAAAACTTCTGTTTGCCTTTTCTCAATTGTACCTGTAGAGATAATGTGACACAGAAACCTCATCTACAGTGTTTAACTTTTGAGAACATATATCTCAACTGGCTGACCGGCTTTCATATGCAAAATTAGAGTACTGTATAGTATTGTCAGCTTTTATAGAAGTTGTTCAATGCCTGTTGCCACGGGTCAAATGTATTGAAGTGTGACACGAATGATATTTGATATGCCAGCCAGCTCAGTGCAGTGCGCAAAAATTGATTCCTCCTTCTACGTACAATTGGCGGCACGTAGCCCACCAAAGATGGCGAATCACGCAATCGCCCAGCCTAGATGAAACATTTAGGGTATAGGGAGTGCGCGGGTCATAACCAAGTGGTATGCCCGTTCCTAAGGTGGGTAATGTTACTATTACATCATAACGGAATTTTTCTCTTGCTGCATGAAAGCGTTTTCCAACAGTGTTATATCGCAAATATAGCATGTCTTGACCTATCAAATCGCTTTACTTGCACTATCAATATACTGGTTTGACAAAACTTTAACATATATACTGCTTGAGTATAAGTGGACCAGATGTCTTCTTGGGCCGTAATACCTGCATGCTACTAATTTTTGGAAAATTGGTAACTTTCTCGGGTCGCCAAGTTATAGGTTAATTTCGAGCCCTGAATGTTTTGCCTTTTCAGCCTTTACCAACATATGCATCACGCTCGGCGAGGTCACCTGACATGCAAAACTTGCTGACCCGACAAGACCTTTTGTACGACCAATAAAGGTCAAGAGTTCAACTGGTCATAAAGCCAGCGTTCAGACAGACATCACGCCATGATCGCTCTGGCAAACAGTCCCATATCCCTCCCGGGGATCCAATTATACTCGGGAATAGAATGCGCCATGTATTAACGTTTCATCGATCCCAACTCCAGTACTTGTATGACTATTATTTTTCATAAAATACAAGATAACGTAAAACACTCGGCGATTTTAATAGCTGCAGTGCTGTGTAACTCGAGGTTTCGCCTGGGTATGTGGGTCAGACGGCAAAACCAGACATTCGATCTACATCATACCTAGGCAAAAACTCGTGCTACAGCACAGTTAGCACTGTACCTATCGGTGATTCTGCCAAAAAAAATCATAGGTGTTTGTTTACCCTGGACGTCTTGTTTTTTTAGTCCAATGTCTAAAGCCTATACTGAATCGGAAGCCACTAACCATCTCAATGCAAAAGTACTCCAGTACTATTTATTACTGCCTTCTTGCTACACTGTACACACTCCAGCAAGCCTGAAGACTAGAGCGGAGTCGAGCATCGGAACTAAATGAGAAACATTTTTACTCACCTTTCCGAACAAATGCTTCGACATACTTCACAGGAACATCAGGGTGACATTTCTCAAACAACGCTTGAAGTCCGTGCACTTTGCTAAACACGGTCACCAAGGGTCGAACTCGAGCAGCGGCCGCCATTTTTTTTTAACTATTATTCTTGTCAACAAAGTTGAGCACGTGGGCAGTCAGCGGCGACCTGTATACTTCGCTAAGCTTGAGTACAGGACGGAACTTCAGGGCGACCCCTACTGAAAGTAGGCCATAAGTGTACTATGCTCCGGGCTCTCTACCCGGGCCGCTGCGCTGCTTAGTAACCCCCTGCTCGGTCGAGTTTCAATATATGATAAAGCCATAGGGAAAAGCGCCCTCACACTCGTGCAATTTTCATACATATGTGGGTGGAGGGACGGTGATATCACGGACCCAGCTTCGTGCCCAAATTTGGATGAGCGTATCGATTTCCGGACCTACTTTTGTATTAAGGGTAATCGAGCCACTAAAGTTTTAACCAACAATTTTCGTTATTTTTTCTCTTACAGTAAGACTTATATGTGAGGATGAGATTACGACAAAAAATCAATAAGTCACCAGATTAATTTGGCAGCTAGAAGGATTTGAAATACACCAACTTTATCCCATTCGAATGACAGAAATAATGAATCTCCCGTAAGCTTTGCCCAACCCGATATATTTACTTTCAGTTCCTTTCTTGAAATGCTGTACTCGTTTTATTTACATGTGAACCACATTGAATAATAAATGAAAGTTTTAGCTATTTTTCCGTTGAAAATGTGCATAAGAATTTAAATAATCACTTCTCAGGCCTTCCAAAACAACAGTTAAAGCTGTTGCAAACTTAAAAGTAATGACCGCGCCTTATCCATACTTTGTAGAATTATTTAGATATCGATTTCCAATCCAACAAGTTTGTTTATTTTCACATAAATTTTTTCACATAAATTATTGTTCAGCCTATTTACAATTGTTACGACTCACTTTTCGTAACTTGTAGTTATCGACAAGACTTCACTCATTCAAAGTCACGCAACTGAGAGGTACTACGGGAATCGTAATACTTTTAGTAACTGGAGCGCACTCCAAGTAGTCAGTTTAACCACAGACAAACATAGACAGACTTGTAACGGGTATTGTTTAAGGCGTGAAGCGGTTACGTAACCCATCCATGTTCGCCTCGCCTCAGGTTGCTCTCGCCTCTCTTTTCCTGAGCCATGAGCCTAAGAGTGCCGACCATGCATCCTTCGGTAATTTTCGGATTTTCGCCAATTGTTAAGCGAAAGTATGTTCGGCAAAGTTTATGTTGTTGTTGTCGTGTGGTGCTGAGCGGAATTGACGTCCTGGCGAAAAGGGGAGTGTTTTGAGCTTCAGGAAAGTGAGTTTTACCGTTTTAAAAAATCCTCTCATATTTTTATGAATATATAATGAGTGTGTTTGAACCAAATTTGAAAGTCTTTTATCGATACTGTCTGGTTTTACTCAATGGTTTACGGTCAGTCATACCGTCTTTTACACGTGCGTCAAGGAAGGACATGTCTATGAAACTGCTGGCGTGTTATGTTTTGATTGGCGTGAAGCAGTGTTTCTGGCCTGAGAGCTCACAAAGTAACTATGGTTGCTACGAGACTGGCAGCACGATGCAATCTCGTCGTATTTTTCGCATAATCTCGTGCAATTATCAACCACAAACAAAGCCTCCAAAAAGTTTAACACCTTTGAAGCTCATTTTAATATGAAAAGCCAATAGTCTACCGAGACGACCATGGAACAAAAGGCATGCCGCGTTATTTGTCTGTGGTTTAACTCGTCACTTCAGATCTTTATTACTAAGGCAGAGTGGCACCAAGTCCGTACTCAGGATACAATAGTTGATCAGCAAAACCTATCGTATCGTCTCGTCAAATCGTCAAAATCACCCCGAATTATCAAAATCATCAGCTTTTTATACATTTCATTAAATTATATTACGTTTTGACTCCATGTAATTTACGTTCATTTCACGTGAGGTCACTCGTGTACTTTCAACGTGAGAAGTTATAAAATCATACATGTCGGTGAAAGGTCAGAGTAATAAAATCCTAAATATCGGTAAAAGGTCAAAATGTCATCATTTTAAGGCGTTACACAATACTACCTGGCTTAATGCGAAATAGGAAAATCACAATTTGATGAGAAATATGTCCTTTTCAAATTATTTTGTTGGGATTTTATTCTTTGTAAATATATCGACACTCAAACATTTAAAACTTACTAACTCGAAGATAATATAATGATCATTCAATCATCACTAACAACGTCCGCTTTCATGCTAAAAGCTCTGACAAAAAGTTGTATAAAGATAGGTTCCCATTAAAACCACGGTATAATTTTTACAGTGAGCACGGTCCCGTACAGTGGAAGCGCGCTTCGTAGAGTGTGCGTTCTATTGTTTGCTGCTATGATGACGTGGCAAGTGACTCGATCACCTATAATTATGAACCTTTGACTTTTCAAACCTTGTAGTCTGGGATGGTACACTGCGTCAAAACATGGGCAATCGAAGCATTTCTAGAATTACTAAAAAAATTGACAGTGAATGAATCATCTTTCGTTGCAATTTCCAAGATAACATTCTCTTGAATCAACGTGATTGGAAAATTACAACTTTTCAGCAAAAGCGATTCTACATCACTCCAAAATTGAAGAATATATTTGCACTCAAAGAAATGATGGACTATGCCTTCCACCCATTCATTACAGAAAGTACATACATTTATATTTCTTATTTTTAAAAATTATTGATAGCTATTGTACGAGTAAGAATCTTGTATTGAAAACTTTGTAGGGCAGTATCGATTGTAATTTTGAAGGTCAATGAAAAAAATCAGGTCACTAACATGAAACCTTTCTCTCCATTTGGTCGTACTGACTTGTGTTTTGACTTTGTTCATTACAGTACTTTGAAAAAGACTTAAATATACTTTCCTGCATTTTTTTCTGAAAATCGCTGATTTATAAATCGATTGTGCGTTTTATTTTTTATGTTTGCTTTCAATTGCCTAGGAATAGCATCAATAATACTTATGAATTCTCAACATTTCTGACTGTGGTATATTGTATTTATGACTAAATTGATTAAATGTCATGAAAAATCGATTTCGTCCAGTAAATCTTCCTAATTACAGATACTATGTTTGTGCCACTTTACATAATGCACTTATTTACGATTTATTGTATCGATTTGAATGTTTGGATATGACCAAATGCACTGTGGAATAGGATCACTATCTCGGTCATCTTGATTCAACTTTCAATTGGTCAGACAATGTCATCAAAGAGTCTTTCCAGAACTTATTTGACTAAAATATATTGATGCTACGTTTTTTGCAATTGACGGGGTAAAATAGTGGAGACACTGACCACTGAATCCACTGACAGCCTTAAACCATAACTTCCATTGACTTTCTTAATCACGTCACATTAATCGATGAATCCAGGTAATATAAAGAACTAATTAATGTACACAAGTCTAACATGTCCAGACCACCATTTTGCACATCACATAATAATCTTAGTCTGTTTATTTTTGGTTGTCTGTTGTTCCATCGATCCTTTTAAAAATATACACATTATCCACAAGTTTCACAAGCAAAGAAAATGCAAAAAACTTGAACATTTAAAACTGATGAAAGACAAGAGACAAAAACATATGAGACAGGTGGCAAATTGTATATCAATTATCAAACGTCTATAAATACACAGATTTAGCTTGTTTTGTATTGGAAAAATGTTCCTAGCTCTCTCGTAGACTCCCGTGTATAGGGTATCAACATGTTTGGTGAATTTCCAAAATCAAATTTTCTTGTACACAAATGCATTTGAACTCACCCTATTCTAATTAAGTACATTAATATAAATCACCAAACGTCCATAAAGGCACAGATATTGTTAGTTTTATATTAGAAAAAATGTTCATCGTTCTATAATAGAATACCACGTGTAGTGAATAAAAATTTTCAACGAAATCCAAAAATCCAAATTGTCCACACATGCACGTTTTACTGCCCACTTCAAACAAGGTGCATTTACATATAGTTTCAAATATTAATGTACAGATATCCCTTGTTTTGTGGAGGAAAACTGTCAATAGTTTGCCTAATAGACTCCCATGTATTATGATTTGATATTTTAAGGTACGTGAAGCACTATATCAGCTACATCTCGCCTTCTTATAGTCATGCAAAATATGGTAACCCTCCCGCAAATGCAGGAAATATCATGTCCCTACAAAAATGCTTGCGTAATAAATTCCAGCCCCTATCCCGCGTAATTTCTGCCCCTAACTTAAATAACAATTAAACCGATAGCTGACACTGTTTCAGAAATTCCTTGGGAGAATACTGCAGGTGTCGGGAGAGGGTCAAGTTTTAGAATGTTGGATAGGGGGAACGTAATACTTTAGACACGAGGATAGGGGAAGGTCATATTTTACAGTACAGTATTTTACAGGTGCGCACGGAATTCCCCTGGTCCACCCCCTTGTAATTACTGAGGGCTCCCTGAAGCCAATAAATTGGATAGAGAGCCCTTCAATTCCAAGATTCAGACATATTTGATAAGCTATACCAACGGTAAACAACGAGCAAACCAATGTGTCAGTGGTTGCAAGTATTGTTTGCTGCTTAAGTTGAAACATTAATTTTTTATTGCTCTTTCAGCGAATGAAAACCTGGACTATCAATGTTTTCAAAATGGTTTACTGTCGGTATATTCAACAACCACTATCTTCCAGACATCTCTGAGATAATATAACTGTACATTATTGTTATTTGGATAGAAAATATTATTATTCAGTAACAGGTGGCGTGAAATATTCATTCTGCAACGTTTCTTCTGAACACGATTCTGTCAAGACACAAGCTTCTACCTGAATCAACCGTCAAAGTCGAAGTATGCTGAAATTTGACGACGTTTTGAAGTACCTTGGGGACTTCGGGCCCTATCAGAAGAAAATCTACTTTCTAGTTTGTTTCGTTGGATTTTGTACGGCCATGTATGTGTTTTCCCCTGTGTTTTTGGTGGCAGAAACTGATCACTGGTGTTACGTCCCCGAACTGGCAAAGTACGAGACAAATTGTACAGATAAACACTCGTTTGATACTTGTCTAGAAACCGTTAAAAATTTCAGCATTCCACTGGAAGACGTCTCTAATGGATGTGATGATACGCCAGTTTACAGTAAATGTTACCGATATGATATCAGTGACATCGATTTTTCTCCTGGCAAAGACATCACCAAGTATACCAATACAACGAGAAAATGTGATCATGGATGGAGGTATGACCGTTCTCAATATAAGTCAACCGTATTTCAGGAGGTAGGCGGTTTTTTGTTTGGATGTAAATAACTGTTGCCAAACTGTTGGTCATCGAGGCAGCGCGTCAAGAAAGTGTATACAAATATCATCAGTGTACATTTTGTTAAACACGCTCTATAAATGTAATGTGCAATGTTTTTTTAACATCAGATATTATATTTTCATCAGGATTATAATTCACATGAAACTACGACTACATGATAGATCTTGCACATTGTGCGTTAGTTGTGAGGAATTTGCATTTAAACCTTTCAGAAAGGCGGAGAAGGCAAAGAAGATTTTGATTGTTGAATCATAATAATAATCATTACAGAAAAGAAATAGCGTAATTATTGAGAAAATGTATATATAAGGACAAAATCAAAAGGACCATCTGGGCAATATTCACGATCTACGTAAAAGCAATAGATTACTTGCCAGCAAACAATTGAACGACGTACGTTGCTCTAAAGACGATTGAAGGAAATGTGCTTGCTTTAGGACAAAACTAATAACAATAAGATAAGCGACTGTCCCACTGATTAAATAAAGTCCCTTTAATATAACACATTCGATGGGAGTCTACAGTACATGATGGGCATCCTATACAGTCAAAGGAATATACAAGCCTGATTTGTGTCAGAGTTAATGTATATCTTTGTTAATTCCCTTACCAGGCCCAGTCGATAGAATGTAAATCTTGAGTTTTTGTTGTTCTGCATAATCCCGTGAATTGAACGTCACATGTGATATAAAGTTTGACATGTTTACTCAACAAACAGTTGGACCAGTATTTGATCTCAGGTTCAAATTAGCATGTAACATTTTTCGCAGCCACAGCTCCTATCGCTCTTTGTACGATCAACCTACTTGATCAATATCCTGTACTGACGACAGTAATATACCATGATGCCGTAATTACTTTTAATCTGTCCTAGTTTGATGTGCGACCGGTATTATCTAGGAGCTCTCTCTTCTTCTATGTATATGCTAGGCAGACTCCTTGGAGCAGTCACTTTTGGTGCCCTCTCAGACAAGTAAGTACATTTCATATTACCCTAATTATTTGTGACCACAGAACTGGTCACGTTGCAATGTTGAATGACAGTAGGTGTTGACCAACAATTACATATGAGATAAATTGAGTTTTCGCAGAAATATACACGAACACCTTTTTTCAAAAGCTATGTAAGAAATATGACATGTAAACGCCCCTATAAATGTTTTTTGTTTTTGTTTTTTGGTTTTATTTTCCAAAAAGCAGAGAATACTAATTTGGTATGGTGGCAACAGTTCATCCTGGCAACAGTTCATCCGAATGAAGGAAATATATATTAGTGGCAGAATAGCTCATTTTTATATTATATTATTTGTATTATATATTTGTATTAAATCAAGAAAGGATTGCGTTTGATTTTATTTGGATTCAATCAGTCAGAGAATACTTGGCAGTTTTGCAGGATACTGGGGGAACCCGTTTTTCATTCATATTGCTCTCATAGTGCTCTGCATTCATAGTACTCCCATGGATTCTACTGTGTATTGTAAGAATCCATTAAAACGGAGTCGGCTATAGCTTCCTTGATACGTAACGTTTCACATGGTGGATCATGCCCATGTGGTCTGCATAACTGTCATAAAGGTAAACTGACATACTTTCTTATTCTAACCCTGTAAAAGGCACATTCTGTTCCTTGCTTGAGAACTCGCTCGCAACCCTTTAAAATAAGGAACTTGCCATTTCTTACAACTCTGTTGGTCGGTCCTCGCGTGAAAATAAACGTGTAACATTTGCAATATTTCACAATTTGAACAAACTTGAGCTAGCAATAAGAGGAAAACTCCCGTTTTTAATACACTGCCATGACATAAAGCAATAGACCATAGGCCTATATACACTTGTTGTCGTTCAAATTGTTGTTATAAGAGTCACTTTGGGCGACACATTGCTTAATGTATGTACCAAATCGCACACTTTCACTCAGGTAGTTCAGAAATCTCAACATGTCATACATAATAATTTCTATCAAACATTTACAACGTTGTAAAACCTTAAGGTAGCTTTCTGCCTTTGTTTTGGTATTTTGAGATAAAAACACGATTTTCTTTTATCCTGAAAAGTATTCCTATAATATTGATCTTCCTGTGTGTAGAATATCTTGGTCGTGAAGTTCCCGTTTTTGGTGAAATTTCTGGAATAAAAATGTACGAGAGGCACAGGTGTACATTTTGGCATTTGAGACTACCGTTAAGTCTTGATTGACAAGGGATTACGCTAAGCAAGCAGCGTCACAGTATTCACATGCACTTAGACAACATCCGCTGTGAAAATCCCATTAACACTACCGTTCACTGCGTGGGTCAAGACCATAGAGTGTACTGGCGAAAGGTGGGTCTTACCGTTTTTCTCATAGGGGTGGCCACTCCCAAAAGATCATAATTTATCGACACAATCGGACAGGGTCAGACTTATGACATTGTTGACGGTAGAATTTCAGATTACAAAAATGGCCCACACACTAAATGTTTTATCTGGAACATTTTTGTGCTTTTGTAAAAGCACCAGGAGTGGTGGATAAGTTTCGTAATGTTAAACATCTTTGAAGAGGCTGTCCCGTATACATAAATGGTACGTTCCACTGGCGGCCTCAGTGACAGCGGGAACACTTGAATACCGCAACAGACACTTCAAGCAACATTCGGCCTCTTTCGGCCGAAGTTTCGGCTTCTTTTGGCCCCAAGACATTTCGACACCCCCGTTACGATTTATTTTTTCCCTTCAAACTTATAAGTAACTGACAGACCAGTCATATTCATAAGAGTGACCTTTGCGTTCTGACCAGTATGACTTTTACAGTGCCGTTTAGGCGCCGCTTTTCAAACTTTGACAGTGTCGGCGGCTATTGCTATTGAAAATGATATGAAACTCTTTCCTCACGGTTTTTCACCATGTTCTCACAAAATTTAAAGCATGTGAATGCTGACACTATACTTCTCAGTGTTTTGATTTGTAACATTTGGCACGAGTTCCCCCAACCAGGTAGTGCCGAAACGTCTTTGGTCGCGTTGCCTAAACGTCTTGGCGTCGGAAATTGTGCGGCCGAAACGACTTTGCGCCAAAAGGTCTAGAAACCCGACATTGTCCGTTCGATGAGAATACTGAGTGAGTTGAACAATTTATGAATAAAAATGAAATATCAGAAACCGCGGCTCTTGAACTACTTGGGATTAGAAAATACAAGGTGGAAACAAATTGCATGGGCTTCAAGACATCGACAGGAAATTTTCCCAAGGCAAAATACGTAGCAATGCAGAAATCAATAGCTGCTTTGGTTTGCAGACGTTTTGGCACAATGGCAGTGAACTGAAATGTCGAAGTCGTTTCAATCCCGCGGTCCCGTTTTTCCTTGTCCCATTTCGTTACCGACCTTGACAAGGTAAAAACATACGTCGACTAACAAATGTTCATCGTACACCGGACGAATGTGAATCAAATGATTTTATGGGAATGGACACGACAACATTGTTATCAGTTATCATGGCAGTAGCCAAAATGCTGCAGGACCGAAGACAAATTTCAATATGAATTTGACCGTCACAACGTAATAACGTAATCGCCCTGAGTTTTCACCAACATGTCATCATTGGTCGGTAAACCATTGAATGAGACGCTTACGGGCTAACTATTTGAATACAGTGCAAAACACCATCCCAATCCTGAAATTTAAATGTAATCGAAGACGGGTCTGATATCATATTCGCCTGGAATCGATGGTACTCATGTTGGATACGAACGACAGCAGAGAGTTATCTATCTGTGACGTATGACGCTTGACGAGCAGTTTATCGCATGCAACTTGCGCTTGATGAAATGACGTACTTTTCTCTATGTTCATGTTTTCTCAACTTCTCTCCTTTGACTTTTATGCCGCCGACAGGCGATAGGCTCATCTTAGCATAAATGACTCCAGAAACGGTCTTCACCCACAGAAATGCTGTACAGAGTGAGGACGAACTATTGTCTCAGAAATTCTCGTAGTTTGATTAGTGTTAATCGGTTTTCAAGGCGCGTGAAGATCTAAAAAATGGCTGCTTACTAGAATCCTCGGTTACTCTAACCGTAATGGATCACAGCATGGAGCTGTTCTTTTTATCTCCATGATCACAGACACCGCAAATGTACATCCACATACAAACGCAGATATTTTTGTTGTCAGCCAATATTGTTTTCTCTATATCACTCATCAGGCTCGCTTTCATTCCGCAGCCGTGAGTCGTTTCCGAGGTCGAATCGAATGCTGCCATTGCTGCGAATCCGTAGCCTCTGCCACTCGGGTAGGTTGGTCATTGGTCACTCCCAGCAGAACACGTCAAGGAGTGGCAGGGCTTGTTTTCGCAGCAAATGCTGCCATAAACTTACACTACAGTGTACGCTTGTCATGGAGGTAATCAGTCCAAGCGCTCGTGTAGACGGCATCGAGGTGCCGTAGCAGTTCCGACAGTTAGGTCGAACAGTTAATACTCTATTTAAACCTTACAACTAATCAGTCAACAGATTATGCATAATCCCTTCCCTGGCACTCCCCAAGTTTATTTACTCATCAGCTACTGTGTAGATTGCGCTCTAAAAAGAGTACAACGCTCCCAAAATTCACCCATTTTAGCCTCATTTCGACCGTTGACACTGATTTCAATGAGTGAATATACTGTTGAAGTTGAACACTTTGATTTCACTATCTTGTTTTAGTGTTTTGTCGGTTGAGTACATTGTTTATTGCCATTCAAAAGGAAAAACCCGAACCAATTTACTAAATCGCCTTTTTCTCAGTTCGGCATTTTGTCACATTGCAGCACGTTCAAAAGAGTTTAACTCGAGAACGCGTGAACGGAAGTTCACCAGATTTTCACAGACGTTTGTCAAGTAGGTTGTCTCCAAAACCGGTCTCAGTTTTTTTATGAAGATTTTTAAAGTCGAGTTATTGCTGCTTAATTAGGCGGCATTGTAAGACTAATCGGTGGATAAACTTTGACTCAACGATGTGAAAAAACTAAGGCCTTTTTCAAAAATCTGAGACACGGTTTTGTAGCCAGTATTCTGAAGACCAATTGCCCGTTAACACCTAAACAATAGCCCCTCTCCGCTCAGACTTAAACTTTTTTACGTGAGACCACCCATTTTCTTTACACTTTCACTAATATCTTCAAAAAAATTATTGCACACTAATTTTCTCGATAAAACAAAAACATTCATAGAAGTAGCTTTCAGGTGATATATAATACTTGGGTAAAAGTACACATCTTGATGGCAAAATTCACGTTTGAAAATAGGTCGTCGCAAAGGTGGAAAGCTACCTTAAATTATAGACTATTGTAATGTCTAGATAAATTCAGGATGCTGTATAACAATTTTTTATGGTACCAGATGCAATGCTTCATTTATTGAACTAAACACTAACAATTCTACTCTAAATACTCTGTACACGTATGTCTGGTCGGTCGAGACGAGAAATAAACTCCCTATATACTGTCATAACATAAAGGCAATAGACCATACATACACTTGCTGTCGTACATGCCTATATGCCATGAACAGGCCACAAACTGTTGCACAAAGCGTGTTTAGGCGACAAGTAAGGTGTTAAACTATCTGACACATTAAGTACTTAGTCTATTGTGTCGTTCGAGAAGCCTTGTCATGCCTATTATACACAAAAATACATTTCTTTTCACCCAGAATTATATCTATTTACTTAAAATCGTCACACTACGCACTTTACTGCTGATTAAGCCCACTTGGTGCACTCAGAAATACATTCAGAAACAAAGGCAAAACCAGCCCTATCTGGTGTTGTAAATGAGAGTTTACGATTGGCACCCTGTGTTCAAGATCGAGATACAGTGTAACATTACTATGAACTGGTCCATGTAAAAGTCTTGTTCAGACAACTTAGTATGAAAATCAGTGCAGTTGATTTCGCCAGACACACTACCTGATTCAATAGCAGTGATAGCAGTTGTCTCAATAAACTAATTATCGCGTAGAGGCCTTAGTGAGTTGAAGTGGTATCTTGTGTCTCAATTTGTAAGATTAGCTCTCATTTACAACCCTTGGCAGGGCCTGTTTTGTCTTTATACAAACTGAATTCCAGACTGTATCGAGTAGGCTTAATCAACAGCAAAGTGGTCACTTGTATATATTACTGTTTACGGTTATTGCTAAATGTTGGCTACATACCGTAATTACAACATCCAAACAGCCTGGCTAAATTCTTTGGTACTCTGCAGTACGAAATAGCCCCGGTGTCGCTAAGATCGGCCGCGATCTGCAAGCGTTTTCCAAATTATAAGGTATACCGTCCCGCTTCCTCATTCAATGCAGACTGAGCAGAGAGTAAATTATTTATAAGTAACTATTATCCTTCCAAGTCATTCAAATAACATAGTAACAACCACCTCAATCTCTCCTAACACTTGCAGGATTGGTCGTTTACCAACGTTACTTATAACTTTAATTTTGATATTTGGATCCGGTGTTGCCTTTTGCATTTATTGGTCATTCCTTCCGTAGTTTCCATGTCAATCTGTATCGCTTTGCTCTTGACGATGGCATTTTTGTCTTTTTTCGTCAACACTCATCGAAGTTTGAGCTTTCTTCTTCTTTTCTTTCCACCAAACGGTAACACTGCATTACATCAGTGAGTAAATAACCTAGTTGAATCATTCTAATTAGGCGAGAGCTAACGTCGTCTGTGGTAAATAGTGACATATTAGTAAATGTAATGATATCATTCAATGGGTTTGTTAACACAGCGTACACTTTTAGTTTTTTCCAGAGGAAAGTTTCAGTCAGAATCTAAAAATGTTATGATCAAGGCACGTACTTTAATCTCCTTTATGTGACATTAATTTCCAAAACATTGTGTGATATTTTAATTGAGCAGTAATAATTATCCTAAGCAATATCAATCAACTTATTTGCAGTGTTTACTGAGTCGAATTAATCAGTACGAGTTTCAAAAGATATTCGTACTTCTATATACTTGAGCTCATTTCATGCACAGGTCAAGTAAAACTCCGTAATTTACGCGAACAAGCTACATAGAATGAACAGATCAGTTGGAGTGCAAAGCCAACTTTTACTGTCGGAAATATTTCGTGCCTTACTGACACAATATTTACGTAGAGTGCAGCAAAGTTCGGTAAGATCCCATATCGTATTGTTTTTATGTAGATTAAAACTAAGAGGATAGCCAGAGGTTTAACATGGCCATTCTGTTATGAAATTTTGTTTAAGCAAGTTTGTTTAAGCAAGACAGCTGGTTCGAGAAGACTCAAAGTTTTAGTAGTTCTGCATATTTGCAAGCAATCAAACCTTTCAAAAAACTAACGGCCCCGAAGCTTGGTATCAAACGCGTGTAAAATAATCATGAATTGAAGCACAGACCTGGTTTATTGCAACACAATAATAAATTATTCGTGTAATGACAAGCATCATATTTTTAGCTCTTTGTGAGAAGGTGACAAGTTTATCGATGATCGAACCTTAGCGTTTGTGCTTGCCGCAGAGCAAACTGAATCATAAATATTTGACATGTAACGTAAAGATTTTATTATTACTCTGATTTGTCACTTAACTATATCTTTGATATATTATGGCAGTTGAAAACATTATCTTTCAAATCCGTAATCATGGCATTAATTATATCAGCTCATGTTAGGCGACAACAAATTGAAATACGGGAGTCTTCAGTATTTACAGAGGGATGGGCTGGGAGAATCTGGGAAGGGTCACTTTTTAGAAAACTGTCCGAGGGAGGGTCACTTTTTATACCCCTGTCTTGATGGTCGCATTTAACAGATGCTGATTTTACAGCCCAATCTTCGATTAGCCATGTGATATTCTCTGAATTGGTGAAACACATCTTTCTTTTAAATACATACATGTTATCCACAAGCTTCACACGCAAAGAAGATGCAGTGGTATCCTACATTAAACACCTTGAAAATTTAAAACTGATAAAATGCAAGAGGCAAAAACATACGAGACAGGTGGCAAATTGTATATCGATTATCAAACGTCTATAAATACACAGATTTAGCATGTTTTGTATTTGAAAAAAATGTTCCTAGCTCTCTCGTAGAATACATGTATAGTGTATCAACACTTTATGTGGAATTCCAAATCAAATTTTCTTGTACACAAATGCACTTCAAATCTCCCTATTCTAAAAATCATCAAACGTACATAAATGCTTAGATATTGTTAGTTTTATGTTTGAAAAAATTGTTCAGCGTTCTGTAATAGAATACCAGTGAATCAACATTTTAAATAAAACTCCAAAAATCCAAATTTCTTGTGCACACATGCACGTTTTACTTCCCACTTCAAGCAAAGTGCATTTACATATTGTCAGACATATATAAATGCACAGACATAGCTTGTTTTGAGGGGGAAAATTGCCAATAGTTTGTCTCACTGAGCCCCATATGTTATGATTTCACATTTATGGGTGAAGCGCTATATCAGCCACACCTTGCCTTCTTTATATAGTTGCGTAAAATATGGTGACCTTCCGCAAATGCAGGAAATATCATGTCTCTTCAAAAATGTTTGCGTGATAAATTCCGCCCCTCTCCATAATTTCTGTCCCTAACTTAAATAACAATTAAACCGATAGCTGATTCTGTTTTAGTAATTCCTAGGGAGAATACTGCAGTGGTTGGGAAAGGGTGGTTTAGAATGTTAGATAGGGGAACGTTTCACTTTAGACACGAGGGTAGGAGAAGGTCATACTTTACAGTACAGGTGCGCGCGGAATTCCCCTGGCCCATCCCCTTGTAATTACTAAGGACCCCCGCCTAAAGCCAAGACATTTGCCAGGGAGCACTTTTAGTTCACAGACTCAAAGAGATTTGATAAGCTATACCAAGGGTAACGAGTAAACAGCTTGAGCAAACCAATGTGTCAGTGGTTGCAAGTATTGTTTATTGCTTAAGCTGAAACTTATAATTTTTATTGCTCTTTCAGCGAATGAAAAGCTGAACTAGCGTTGCTTTCAAAATTGTTCAGTGTCGACATATTGAACGAGCAATATCTTACAGCCATTTCTGAGATAATAACACTGTACATTGTTACTTTGATAGCAAAATGTATGTTCAGTAAGATAGAGAGAGAGATATTGATTCTGCAACGTTTCGCCTGAACACTATTACGTCAAGAAGAAGTCTTACCTGTTTCAATCGTCAAAGTCGAGGTATGCTGAAATTTGACGACGTTATCAAGTACCTTGGGGACTTTGGGCCTACCAGAAGAAAATCTACTTCTTGATTGTTTCGTCGGATTTGGTGCGGCCATGCATGTTTTTTCACCAGTTTTTTTGGTGGCAGTAACTGATCACTGGTGTTACGTCCCCGAACTGGCAAAGTACGAGACAAATTGCACAGATACAAACTGGTTTGATACTTGTCTAGAAAGCGTTAAAAATTTCAGCATTCCACTGGAAGACTTCTCTAATGGATGTGATGATACGCCAGTTTACAGTAAATGTCACCGATATGATATCAGTGACATCGATTTTTCTCCTGGCAAAGACATCACCAAGTATACCAATACAACGAAGAAATGTGATTATGGATGGAGGTATGACCGTTCTCAATACAAGTCAACCGTATTTCAGGAGGTAGGTGGGATTTTTGTTTGTATGTAAATAAACTGTGGCCCTTCTCTGTAAAGTATATAAAAATATCAAGTGTGCATTTTGTTAAACAGGCTCTATGTAATGTGCAATGTTTCTGTTGACATCAGATATTATATTCTTATCAGGATTATAATTCAAATGCATCCAAAACATGATAGATCTTGCACATCGTGCGTTAGTTGTGATGAAGTTGTACTTCAACAATTTGGAAAGGCGGCATAAGATTTAGATTGATGAATCATAAATTAATCATTACGGAAAAGAAATTGCGTAATTATTGAGAAACAATGACAAAATCGAAACTAACAATTGCGCTAACATCTGGGTAATGTTCACGATCTACTTAAAAACAAGCAAACAATTGAACGACGTAGGTTGCTCTGACGAAGTTTGAATGGAATAAGCTTGCTTTAGGACAAAACTAATAACGATAAGATAAGCGACTGCCCCTTTAGTATACAACATTCGAAGGACGTCGACTGACAATTACGTGATTACAGTACATGATGGGTAGCCTATACAGTCAATGGAAAGTACAAGCCTGATTTGTGTGAGAGTTTACCTTTTTTAATTCTCCTGCCATGCTCAGTCGATAGTTTGTGTTGGTCTACAACATCCCGTGACTTGGACGTCGCATTTGATATAAAGTTTGACATATTTACTCAACCAACAGTGTGACCGGTATTTTATCTCAGGTCAAAATTAGCATGTAGCATTTTGCGCAGCCACAGTTCCTGTCGCTCTTTGTACGATCAACCTACTTGATCAATATCCTGTACTGACGACAGTAACAATATATACCATGATGCCTTATTACTTTTAATCTGTCCTAGTTTGATCTGGTGTGCGACCGCTATTATCTTGGAGCACTCTCTTCGTCTATTTATATGGTAGGCAGACTCCTTGGAGCAGTCATTTTTGGTGCCCTCTCTGACAAGTATGTGCATTTCATATTACCCTACTTATTTATAACATAGAGCTGGTGACGTTGTAATGTTGAATGACTCGACAGTTGGTGTTGGACCAATTTTGATGTCATATAAAGATAAACTGAGTGTTCACAGAAATACATACGAACTCCTTTTATTGCCTAAAGCCATGTAAGATATATGACATGTAAACCCCCTAATACTATATATTTTCAAAACGCCGAGAATCTTAACTTTGGAATGGTAGCAACACTTCACATGAAAGATTAAGGAAATATATATTAGTGGCAGAATAGCTTATTTTTTATATTCATAACAAATTATATTTTAATCAAACATTTGATACTATTTATGAAATTTAAAATACCAGTCTTAACTTGAGTATATGTTGAAAAAAGGACATTTTTTTTGCATCATATATTCTCATTCTAAATGGTAGGAGTCGAAAGACTGACATTCAAAAGAGTGATGCTAAACAAAACCTTAAATACTCTTATTCACAATGTAAGAATCTTATTGCAAAACAAATTGGTCATTTTATTAAATGGCCTTTAATCTGTACTTTGCTCATACAGGTTAAATTATGAATACCATTACACACCAACTATGATTTAAGATTTGATAGCAGCGTCTACCAAATTTAATCACATTTACCCAAAATCCCTAAAACGTATTTGTTCATAATTTCATTTCAACTAACCATCCTAGAAATATCACACCATCATACCGTACCCTGGGGCACTTCCATTACTTGCGAATATGTACACCTGCCGTCAAATAGGGTGGATAATTCAGCAACTTGGTCTAAAATGGGGGTATCAATTCCGCTGTAAACCAGGGTCTAAAATGGGGTCGATTTTTGAGTGCCAATTCGTAACACACAAACAACGAATTTCAACCGTCCGTTCCCGTCTCGCTTGCTAGCCACGGCTGGCTCTGGGCTGCATTCAATAGGCATCGATATCTTTTTTCTTTGGCAGGGGAACCATGAAAGAGACCTCCTAGCTTTAGCCAAAGTAAATATTAACTTGGTTTTAACACAGCATCACTGATAAGTCAAACTCCACATACGGAATGTTTTTGGCCATAGAAAATATCCTAACAAAGTGGCGGCTCTACTACTCCTAGTATTTATTATGACAGCTTGGCCATGGCCACATGAGCAAGTTCTTTATGGACGAACTGCTGGACTTCTTGTGGTTCGGAATTTAAAAAATACCAGTCAGTCTGTAACTAGTGATCTGATAATTTTCAGAAGGTTGATCAACATTTGGTTGGAGTGAAAGATATGTTCTTTTACCAAAATTTGTAATATTTCCAGAAATGTTTTTGACCAATCTTAGCTTTGACAACAGCACCGTCAAGCAGGTGCGTAGGCTTTGCCGGCCATCCGTTTATGCCAATACTTATTTTTCACCCTATAACATCTCATCGCTATGACTTTGACCTGGTCAAAGGTCATAGAGGATCTAAAATGAGGTCCTAAAATTACGAGACTTTAGGTCTAAAAATGGGCTTTTGGTTTTTTACGTGGCGGCCGCACACCCCTACCACATCTCTGAACAAGTGCCCCCGGGTGAAATGCATATTTTTGTATGTACCCTGCGCGCTATGGCCACCTTCTCGAAACATCGATTCGTGTTCCACATTTTGGAAGTATCGGACCAAGAAGTTCCATTATGACATGGCTTACGCTAAAAACAAGCAAAACCATATGAATTAAATTACTACCAGTCGTGAACCCTATCCTCAAGATCTGCACCCTGACTACGTTTTCAGGTCAATAGGGGTCAATCTGACCTTAGTGCGAGCAAGGCTTGTGGCTATACTTTATTCTATAGTACCACTGCGTAGTAAGTCTGGAAATAGGAGTCGCGTCAATCAATTTTTTCATAGCGGTAGAAACCAGTTGTTTTGTAGGTGCAAAATTAATTTGCATATTTCGAGGTATTTTCCTAGTGGCCAAACGGACATTATTTTACAGTGCTATTAAAATAAACAATGATGTTTTACTTGATGACACAATGTATGCACGAATTGGTGGCGTCCAACTGCCAGCTGCCAATTTTTGTCTCGCAAATCTTGTTTTATGAACACAAAAACTTGTTTTATTGTAGTTTAAGTGGGTTTGGGATCTGGGTCATCAGTGGAAAGTCCATTGAGCGACACTAAACACCTCGTGGTTAGCGGGTTCAAACTTCGAGCAAACTTTGACTTCATAGGTGGTCAACGTTTGACAATTGGTTCGCCTGACATAACCATGCAACCCGACAAATGCATGTCAATCTGTAATATTATAGAGCTCTGTAAAGTATGTATTAAAATCTCAGCTCCCGTGTATGTAGGCCGGCTTTATCGCTAACATATTGATACAGCGAACATGTTTCTATTCGCATCACACATAGACAAGTTATTTATCCGACAAGTCCTGGGCCTTAGTCAGGCGTTTGACAAAATTGACATGTTGTGGGTCAATTGTTTATATTCACGAGCCATCAACTTGTTTCTGACTATCTCATGAAATATTGCCCATTATCACCTGAACTGGCCCGCATTACCACCTGTGTCACGTAGAATAGGACGGATTAAAAATTAACCCTGTTCTACGTCATCAACTTTTTTCCTGCACTAGTACCGTTCATACATGCACGCCGCGACGCGACATTTGCGTGCACCGACCGATAATGCACGATTGATGCCATGCTCTCCTTATGAAATGGTCACCATTTATCGCATCACCGTGATGCGATAAATTGAGACATTGACACATGGCAGGAATGTCAAAACGAAATTCCGAGTCGCTAAAGCTTTAGCTGTTTCCAAGAATACAAAAGGGGCACCGTCGATCGATTTAGTAGCTCAGTAACATCGCAGCTCCAGTTGTGCGGCTCAATAGTGCTGGCGTTGTACCTACTTGATGACAAACTCCAAAGCTACATCTCAACTTAAGTTCAACTGAATAAATGAGTACCGTATTGTCTTCGGGACAGCTACATAGACGTCACCAAATCATTAGACGAACAACGACAAACGTGCTTCATCACATAAAAACTCCATAAATTCCTAATCGGAATCGAACTGCAACATTGGGCTGTAGTGAAGGCACCAGCTATCGAGCTGTAGCCTGAACTCTGCTGTGCACAGCGCTGTGGATAATCGAAAGTTTACTCGGACAACAGAAGAGAGGTTTGGTCAAGTGACAAAAACTTTGAGGTTTTTAAAGGCGAGATATGTGTCAATGCAAAGATCAAAGTCCGTAAGACGTAAACATTACGACCGCGATTGACTAATAGACCCCAGCGCGGCGGAGACAGGTAACGTCATGGTCGACGGGTTTGCCACGATCGTTAGACCGAAATAGCCGACACTCGGGAGGAGGGGAACGTAGAGAGCGTGCTCGAGCGACGGAACTTGCAGTCTACAAGATCGTAAGCTGGTGATATTTTGAGTAACACGACACCTTCTAGAATAAAAACTTCTGTCAGTGTCTATTTTGTTGCCTTCCCCTTTATAAATATATTTGAAAATATTCTAAATAAGTGTAGTAATAATACTATGGCTGTCCAGAGCTAGCGCGGTACCAATCCAGCCGATAGCTGACTTCCTTTGGCGTCTGGACCGCGCATGACAATGATTGACAAGTTCACGTGACAGAATTCGTATATCTGATAGGTAAAGACGGCATTCAGTGTATCACAATTTCAACTTGATCGGATTTCTGAATGATATGATGGGCCGTTTTACTCATTAAATGAAAGTAGATCGCGACAACATATTTGCAATGCTCGACAATAATGTTGATCCATCCACATGTCATTAAACGAAAAGTAGTTGTTTATGTGAGATATTATATATATATATATATATATATATATATATATATATATATATATATATATATATATATATATATATATATATTATATATATACGTGTGTGTAATCCCATAATTTTTTCCCCGTTTCACATCGTGTACTCGTATGTTTCGCGGAGCCCCACAGCTTCTCGCCTTCGGCTCGAAGTTGCACGGCTCCGCGAAATGCACTCGTATACGATGACGTCAAACAGAGAATTAGGATTATACATCATGATTACAATATAAAAATTATTGACTGTCGTATAATTTTGCTTTATAGTCCTGGATTGGGACGGATGATCATTCGATCACTCTTTGGTGTATTGTATAAGAATGACTGCGAATTGAAGTAATTTTGAAATCTCAAAAGTAATCACTTGGTAACGATATGCCATTGACCAATCATTAACTATACCTGTTGATTTTGTCGTTATTTGGTGATAATTTCTACGACGTTTTGAAATACAGACATCAACTTGTCTAATTGCCACCTACTTGACCTCGTAGGGTTTTAGTGTGTGTACAAAAGCAAACAGGTCTTACTATGTCATCTTCGCCATGAGCAAGAAGCTTCCATCACTGTGCCAAAAGAGCTAAATAAACAAAGGATTATGCTTGATTTTATTTTGGATTCTGTCTCAATTTTAACACAGGGTGTCCATCATTAGCTCTCATTTACAACCCTTCGCAGGGCCTGTTTTGTCTTTATACAAGCAGAATTTCAGACTATCAAGTAGGCTTAATCAACAGTAAAGTGGTCACGTGTATATGTTACTGTTTACGGTTATTGCAAATGTTGGCTACATACGTAAATTACAACATCCAAACAGCCAGGCTAAATTCTTTGGCACTTTGCAGTACGAAATAGCGCCGGTGCCACTAAGATCGGTCGTGATCTGCAAGCACTTTCCAAAATACAGGTATACCGTCCGGCTTCCTCATTCAATGCAGACTGAACAGAGAGTAAATTATTAATAATAAGCCACTATTATCCTTCCAAGTCATTCAAGTAACATAGTTACAACCACCTCAATTCTCTCCTAACACTTGCAGGATTGGTCGCTTGCCAACGTTACTTATAACTTTAATTTTAATATGTGGATCCGGTGTTGCCTGTGCATTCTCACCTAATATCATCGTCTTCTCTGCCTTCCGTTTGATAATTGGCGCCGCAACGACCGGTTCCTTTCTCGTAGCCTTTGTTTTGGTAAGTAAGGGTTTCATTCAGCTTATGTAAGGAATTGAAGACATAATACAACAGAGAGTGAAAACAACATTTTTGTATATCCCTACATCGTACTGCCACTTTAAAGTGATAACTGCACCCTCATGACACGGTGAACGGGTGCACAACTTGAAAGTTATCCAAAATGGCTGTGATTTTTAGTTGACAACGACCAGCTTCATTTACTACTTTCTTTATATTACTTAAAATAAATATTCGGGCAGCTAAAAGGTATACAAAATGTATATATGAATGTGTGGATGGATGGATGGATGGATGGATGGATGGATGGATGGATGGATGGATGGATGGATGATGGATGGATGGATGGATGGATGGATGTATGTATGTATGTATGTATGTATGTATGTATGTTGTGTGTGTGTGTGTGTGTGTGTGTGTGTGTGTGGTGTGTGTGTGTGTGTGTGTGTGGTGTGTGTGTGTGTGGTGTATGTATGTATGTATGTATGTATGTATGTATGTATGTATGCATGCATGCATGCATGCATGCATGCATGCATGCATGCATGCATGTATGTATGTATGTGATTTATGTAATGTATTTAACATACTGCAATGTAACGAGCAAAACAAACATTTTATGCTTGTATTTGCGGGTATTAATGTAAAAGTAAACGTGTGTAAGTGGTATATGAGATTCCTACAATCGTACTTTGTGTTCTCCTCTTCTACTCCAATATTTCCTGCTACAGTTACAGAACTTGTAGGTCCCTCAAAGCGTGTCTTTGCCGGATTTGTTATACAATTGTACTTCAGTGCTGGCTATATGTTCTTCGCCGGATTGGCATACTTCATTCGAGACTGGTGGATACTTCAGTTAGTTATTAGTGCTCCGCTTGTCGTATTTGTCTTGATCTATTGGTTGTAAGTATTTTGTTATAAATTGTGTTCAGCTCCCAAATCCCCCAATTTAAAAAGTCACGTGAAGGGATACATTATAAAATCTTGGACCTGTGATGTGACAATGGAAACATTAAAAATGGTATTCTCACATTAATACGAAGTAAATTGATGAAGGAACAGTAATTCAAAGTGGTGAACATTTTCACTGTATAGACATCTCACTGCTGACAATGATTCTGCTGTGCTGCTTCTTCGTTTTTACCATTAATTACCATCCAAATCAACAACAGCGCCAGCGAACATTGTATTGGCTGCAAATTAAAATATTAATACATAAAAAAGGTAATGATGACAAGAAGAAAATCATGTAATTACCGTAACCTAATACATGTACTCGCTGTCTTTAGTCTGAGCAACCCGACCCCCCCTCGTGTGATGCTCTTCATCTAGACTCCTACTTGACAAATGGTATTCCATTGAACGATATAACATACTGTAAGTTGATTTCTAATTACATGACAAGCTTCTTAAAAGCCAATATTCCTTGCAATGATATCTTTTAAGGATCCTCCCTGAATCACCAAGATGGCTGCTATCGACAGGCAGAATGGACAGGGCTCTGAAGGTCATCAGGAAGTTCGAGAAAGGAAACCATGTAATGATACCGGAAAGTGTGTATGACGAAATGAAGGCAAATGCAAAAGAGGATGGGAAGGTATCTTTGGACATACACGAAAGTGACTTAGATTTTTAAACAACTCCCATACCCTTTTTCATCCGCCATAAGAGTCAGTATGAATGTAGTCCATTCTCCCAAACTTTAAACCAAAAATTGTATTTTGTGTTATCTTAACTTTCACCTTCTATTGAAGCTAGCCTATCGAAGAACGGAATATAGTTGTCACCACCAGGTGTTTACATAATTAAAAATAATGAGCATTAGACCACGTACAAACCACGAAGTCATAGACACAATATCAAGAACGACGGACATCTGGACTGTTGCCACAGAACCGAAAGGTGAAGGCGTTTCTGAAGGAGAAATAATGCCACAAACTCGGTACCCGACACGTATCAATCTGTAAAGCCTATAGTAGGTGATCGTCATTTTTCAAAGGTAAATCAACAAGTATATCATACCTGTTTACCTGCTCATAATCATACGGAGTGTTTATACAATCAGTGATTAAATTCAGTTGTAAGCTGTTCTTTAAGTAACTTACGTCATATCTATTTAATTACCTACGTTAGGAAGCGGAAAATCAAGGAAGGAAGGATGGTTTCCTAG
This sequence comes from Ptychodera flava, assembly GCF_041260155.1. Classification (NCBI taxonomy): domain Eukaryota; kingdom Metazoa; phylum Hemichordata; class Enteropneusta; family Ptychoderidae; genus Ptychodera; species Ptychodera flava. Next base: position 13,626,199 of record NW_027248278.1, read on the forward strand.
ATATTATTAAATCTTCAACATTGAGGAAGAGAAGTCTCAATTTGTTTTTCAATTGGTGAGACATTGTTATTTATATAATAAGCTAAAAAGAGACCATCAAATAAGAAGAAGTGACATACGAATATCATCGCGTTTAATCTAAATCCCTCTTTTGGTAAAAGTGTAAGAACGAAAATATCTGACAAAATCATGGTGTGACCTTTTCTTAGCACGGTACGTTCCTCTAAAAAAGGCTGGCGAAGTTCAAAATACTGACAACATTCTAACAACAAACTTCACAAGACAAAACCTGAATGGTAACTAATTATCACACATACATGATGTTTCCATGATGTTTCCATCGCCTAAAGGTTTTGTAAATATGCCACCGGCAATCTGAATAGACCCTAAAGAAACAATGAATTCAATTTTGATAAGGCGGTTTGCATTATCCAAAGTCCCAATATAGTTTATATGTGCCGAAGCTGGTATCGATACCAATGTATCGATGTAATTTCCCTCAACTGTTTTACGTCAATGCTTTGATACACACAAGGAATACGTATTACTGTTTTCTATATTGTCAACATAATATTGGTGCATGTCTGTACGTATGTCCGTGTTTTTGTGTTGTTGTGTACGTGTTTTTTAAAGTTCAGACGTTAAAAGGTTCGGTTGCTAGTTACGGGAACGCATACGTCATCAGTTTCTCTGGTGATGTAATCAAATTGTACATTCATTTCTGGCGAACATGACGAAGTTTGTTCAGGATTTTACGCGGGGGATAGTTGTTGTCTCATACGTTATGAACATACGTATTCATTGTCATTTTCGGCAACTAAACAAGACCGATATGCTAATATAGTTTTTAAACTTTTGTGTCTCTTTGAATCATCGATTTGTACAGTTGTCTTGATGCATTGCATGCGTAAAACGGTGCTCTTAACTTGGCTACCTCACCTTTGTGACGTCTCTGGTTACTTGCAAAATCGCTTTGTGCATTCTTATAATTTTCTTTCTTATTTATCAAAACAGGTTTACAAACAGCTTAGTATATTTAGGGGTGTCGCTGAACACCTCCAACCTTGGGGGTGATGACTATCTCAACGCGTTTATATCTGCCGCAGTTGAAATTCCAGCTGCCGCCATGGGTTTGTACATAGTTGATACCAAACTTGGAAGACGCTGGTCGCTTTGCGGAACGATGGTCCTCGGTGGATTGGCTTGTATTTTGACTCTTTTCGCCCCGTCTTGTGAGTCAATCAAGTAGTTACTTTATCAAAATTAAACTATTGGGTGGATGTTCACATTATCAGGCAGATATTTAAACTTTACAATAGATGATCCACAACATCTGTAAAGTGGAAATCTGGAAACCTGAAATTTCCAACACAATTTCGTTTCTTTTACACTAAGTTTATGTATGTTCACAAGGTGTGAATTTTGTGTAAATACAGTAACCATATCTGGTAGGTTATGAAAAATCGAGGGGGGGGGGGGATTACTACTTTTACTTGTATAATTTAATTTTGTCGAGTGCAGAAAATATGGGTTCAGTGGACATTGGATAAAGAGAATCATTTCCTCAATGGAAAAATATGCAATTATAATGACTAGTGTATTATGTGTTCCATCAAGGTGAAATGGAATGGATAGGAATTACTCTGGCAATGATAGGAAAGTTTTGCATCACGTGTTCATTCGGAGTCATTTACATCTTTTCTGCTGAGATGTATCCAACGCCTGCGAGGTAATGTTGATGATGATGATAATAATGGTTATGATGTTTGTGATTATGCTCATTATTATTATTATGTGATGGTCATGTTGATAATGATAATGATGATGTTTATGATTATGTTCATTATTATTATTATTATATTATTATTATGGTGATGGTTATGCTTATAATGATATATGACGGTGACGACGACGACGAATAATAATAATTAATAATTATGATTTTTTATTATCATCATGGTCGATGCTGTTCTAATATCCCCATCGTTATTGTTTTCAATATCTGTTCTTTGAATTATTTAATGCATTGGAAAAGAAAGGAAGTGCATAGATGGAATAATTGCAAGATGTTCATGTTTTTTAGGCGCTTCAAATTTAATGATCACTACAGAATGTCGAAAGACTAAGTAATATAATATATGGTCGTCCAGATCAAGCCTCACCTCATCAAAGGGAATTACAATACTAGTCTTGTTGTTAGATAGAATTAGAGGTTATAAACGGCAAGCGAGGGAATTTTGTTGCAGATATAAGACCTCTGGGGTGAAAATCAGCGTATTTAGCGGGTAATAATCACCGAGCGAAGCAAGGTGATTATTTCACCCAATACGCTAATTTTCACCGCAGAGGTCTTATATCCGCAACCAAATACCAGAGCGCACCGTTTATAACGTCATTATAACAACGCTAAAGATAAAAAAGTGGACAATGTCGTTATTTAGGGCCGAAATTGGAACGAGAGTTCAGGAGCGCCCAGCTTCATACAAACTCTAAAAAGAACGTTTCAGAACGCGCGTGTGTGCACAGTTAAATTCATAAAATACGGTTACGCAATGCATGGATATCGCGATTAGACATCGAACTTGAATAATTTTACTTCAAAAAACAAACGCTCAAAAAACAAAAAATCAAAAACAAAAAACAAAAAATCAATCTCAATCAATAGACTTGTTTGACATTATGGCGCGTTGAGCTCTCAAGTTGGCGTTCGAAATTTGCGCGAGCTCAAAAATGTTACGCGGCGCGCAGGCCTTCTTGTTGAGAATATAAACCCCGGCTCCAGCCAATCAGATTGCCGGATTCCAGCTGAGCATATTATAATAGAAAGTAACGCTTTGGTATAGCTATTGGATAACACCAACATAAAAGTAAAGTTATAAAGGTAGCGGTTTCTGTGGTAAAGTTTGTAATGTCACTTCAGTTTTACGCGCTTACAAAACAATTTCTATCTAAAACTATGAACCTCTCACCGACCAAAAAGTTTGGATGGTTTTAAGTCAGTTTTGTGCCTCATAAAAACAAACGCTGAGAAAAGCATAAAAACGTGACGTTTTAACAATTATCCCTAGCGAAGGCAGGTGTACACTAGATATTGGCACAACGCGCGACATATAGTACGAACTGCCCGGTGAGTGTTATATGAGCTTCACGCTCTGATAAGGAAGTTCGTAGAGCAACTGTCCAAACATTTAATAATATAAATAGCACTTAATATAATTCTAATGCCGAATATCTGTGTTATTTAGACGTTTCTTATCGCAACTTCTATATCAGTTTAAGGGCCTATTTTAGCACAGCCGGCGCGAGCTCTTGTCCAATCAGAACGACGCGCGCAAGGCCGTATTAGACACGCGGATATAATAAAATGTGAGTTACTATCAAATCTAGTTAAAATCAGTTACAAATGCATGTACCGTGCGCGTATAAGAGTGACGACTGAAATTATTAGTTCGGAGATGTTAAAGTAGTTTGTTTGTAGGGTTTTTAATAATTTCTCACTGTCACTCAGACAAATGCGGAAATGAAAGTGACTGATTCATGATATCAAAAAACTGCTTCCCTTAACGAGAATTATGTCTGTTACTCAGTTCAAGACAGGATCGTAGACGGTGTAAATACAGCTACTTAATTAAGATATGCACTTCGTGTTTGGTAGGGAACAACTATATGATACTTTAGCATATGAACTTTAGGCCTATAGAACTAAATTTACAGATGGGAATCAAAATGACTGTAAGGCCTTTATACGCAAATATTACATTCGATGTTTGACATGTACCACCTGTAGACTGAGGTCTTTGGGCGTTCACTATGGTATCTGACTGAAAACAACAAGCGTCGACGCCGCAAGTCCATCAAATTCTAACGCTAACATTGTGATGTGTTGCTATTATTCGGTTCATCAATTGTTTCCTTTCTCTTGTATGCCTTCGTCAAAACAGAAACAGTGGTGTTGGAGTGTGCTCTATGTGTGCACGAGTTGGTGGAATACTGGCACCACAGATCTTACTGTTGAGCACATTATGGGAGCCATTAGCTGTAGTGGTGTTTGGAGCTTGTTCAATCAGTGCCGGTCTGTTGGTTTTGCTCCTACCGGAAACCAGGAATCTAAAGTTACCAGAGACAATAAAAGAGGCTGAGCTGGTCGAAAGGTTAGTACTGAATTTTTACAATGTTTTAATCGGTAGGGTGTTTTGTTTTACTGCTTGTCATCGCTGCTAAATTGAGATTTATTTGGATAAATTGTGTGTTGAAATAACATAATTTTAGATATGTGATTAAATAATGTAGACATGGAAGTGGTAGGAACATGATGTTGCCCAGCATGGTATTCGCATGGCATTATATGGATCGCGGTAAAGATGTGACTCAATTCGTTTCATTTCGTTCAATTGTATTCCATTCAATGATCATTGTGGTGCATGGTTTTGACAAATGGCCAAGCGTTTCCTCTAATTTCCCCCATGTTCATCAGCGTATAAGGTTTCGCTTCAATAGGTTAGCCATTCGACATATATCAATCACAGAGTGGGAAATACACACTGACAGTCATCAATATAACGTATATGTGTAAGTAGAATCAGAGTATTTTGATGATAATGTACATTTAAGCATCAATATACATCATATGCTTCATAGTCTTGTATCAGGAAACAATAAGGTAACTCACCGATTTCAAATAGGTAAAACGACATTAAAATGTTTCAAATAATGTCTAGACCTACAGCCAGGAAAATGACTGAAACGGGCAAGACGACGGGCAGTGAGAAAGTGGTTGGTTCAAGCAAAGAGAGGTATTTGGTGGAGGAGACGCCCGAAGGAAAAGATTTTCACAATGGCTTAGAAAACCCGATTATTAATGTAACAGACGAACGAGCTGTCGACGCTGCAACTCAGACCAGCGGTTTGTAACAGTACTATTCTCTACAGATATTGTACCAAAGACACTGATATATAGCTAGCCTTTTATTTGACAAGACAAATGGGGCTTATGAAGAATATTTATCTGTAACACGATTGGCACTAACTTGGGATAGTTGAATGGTGAAATAAGGTGGTTTAGACCTTCAAATGTAAGCTCATCTGCTTTTCTTTTTAAGTTACGCCCTTGTTTTCATTTGTAATTTGTAATATTGCAACATTCAGCTATATGACACCTAACATTTGGAGAAATTTGAAAAATATGAAGATCCAATTATCCCAAATTACAGTGGAATTTGATCGAGTGTCCGTTTTGGCTTGCAGAGCTCGACAAGTCTACATGTTGCTTATCATTAGAAAAGTAAACATTTGCAACAAATTGAGTATTTGGTGTTAGATTACAGCGCACGCGGCGAACGTTTCCCAGACACTGTCTCGTCTACAATAATGACAGTCGTTTCAGCATGCCACTCATGCACAACAAGCTTGACACCGCACTACAGCTATAGCAGTAGCACATCATCAAAGTTTTCTTTCAGCTACAGCTTTGTGTACTTTTATTTGGGAAATATAACTCAGACAAAACTCACTGGCATATTTTTCGAGTGTCGGATCTATATCTCGAGGAAAGTCCTCAACATCAACCGGACTGACTCTCGGCGTTTTATTACAGTGAAACATTGTATTTTTTCAGCAAGGTAAAGAATATTTTGAAGGCAGAGAGATATCATCGTCCCCTCCATGCTAACCCGTTGCCGTGTATGATGCCGTCCGGGAAATTAAGTGCCAAATACGGTGAATTATTTCAGAAACACTTGGTGTGTTATTCAATGGCACAAAATGTACCGTGTTGATTGAATTGCACTTGCCTGTGCAAAATCAACACTTTTCTTCAAGTCTATTTTGTAGCTCAGAGAAGTGTCAATTCAGAGAGAAGTGTCAATTGAGAAAGATTCATTTAGCTGAGACAAAAGGAAAGCGGGATTAAAGTTTCATTTAGGAGTGTTTAGCATTTTCTGGTTGACAATATTCAGTGTTGTATCGTGTCAAACTTGTTGATAGAGTAGACTGCACTCGCAATGCTACAGACTGCATGCTGAAGGAACTGTTGTCGTGATTGCTGACATCGAGAGGAGAAGAAAGTTTTTTTTTAAAGAATTTACTTGTTTCTTCATAAAGTTCCCAATTTAAAGTAAACACCTAAAAGAAAACTGATGGTGTGCATGTAGTGCAGTGTTATGCTTGTTGTCAGTGACATGCTGAAACGACTGCAGTGATCGTGACGAGACAGTGTATGGGAAACGTTTGCCGCGCGCTGTAATCTAACACCAACCAAAGACGAAGACTCAATTTGTTGCAAATGTTTACTTTTCTAATGATAAGCAACATGTAGACTCGTCGAGCTCTGCAAGGCAAACCGGACACTCAATCAAATTCCACTGTAGTTGCAAACGTGTTCTGTATGAATAATCTCTTGGCGGATATCCACTATCCAGTGTTTTTTTGTTGGTGAGTCAATAAGCAATAATGTTTTATATATCCATATCATTTCTGAAACTAGGAAAGGGGGAGAATTTAAAATATTAGCCATATGTCTGTTACGTTGTTATGGGCATGCCTATGGTAAACATTTCAATAATAATAGGCTATGTGATCTGCTCATCATTGTGATGTGTTCAGGTCAAAATATAATTATATACTGTTTCATCTATTGGGCAAATCAGTATCTTTGTACAACATTACTTTTGTGGTAGACGTGATGTTTTCCATTGTATATCCTAAATACTGTTCATGTATGTATGCTAAATAATGGTAACTTGAGGCACGGGTAATGTAATTGAAAAGACGGCTAACATATGCGGTGGGGCATTTTGTTGTGAAGTTGAACATTTCTCCAAATGTTCGATTACGGATGATTGGGCATGGTTCACTTTCTGTAGAAGTCAAATGAATGACGAAATAAAAATAATTATTCATATAATGTTATTGATTGCTTAATGGCATTCTTTTCTAAAGATGCATGGCATTCTTTTATCATTCATAATTTATGTCAAGGGTATACAATTAAGCAAAACAACAAACAACTACTGTCTTTCGCTACAGCTTATACTCCGCAAATTTCTTTGTGTATGCGTAGACAGTATAGTAAAGCTTGGAGTTAATGATTTGAAAGAAAAAATCCTTAAGTGTTAATAGAACGCCATCACGACGCACTTTATCTATCAATCATCTCCTTTTCGAGGTCAACAAAGCCATTATCGGCCATTCGTTCCTTACTTTCCATGTATCTGCATCCTGTATCCCTTTGCTCTTGACGATGACATCCATGTCTTTTTCGTCAATACTCATCAAAGTTTGAGCTTTCTTTGTCTTTTTCCTATCATCAAACAGTAACACTGCATTACATCAGTGAGTCAGTAACCTAAATGAACCCGAATAAACACTATGGCAAGCATTTCTTCGAACTTTGTCAGAGGTATTAATTGAACTTTCAACAAGACGTATATATCGTTAGATTAACTTACGGCATTTTTTTCTTTTCCTTGATAGAAGAATTTACTTATACTTCTTGACTAAAAATTGTTCAACATACGAATACCATCATATGATTGCGAACATTTCAAACACAACTATACAGTAATGTGCCGTAATCGGCTTATGAGCGATTAAGTAATAAATCTTATAGTCCTATGAAGAAATAATCCTATTCTTTGATTCGTACTACATTGCATGGAAGATGTAAAATACAAAACTTCATCTTTCTTGGCAAAAACATTATATTAATTAACTTTGGCTACTTGGCATGTGTGCAATGAAGACAAAAAATGTTATTGCCTATATGGTAGTTGCCCCATACTCTGTGTTTTATGCTATTGACATGTGGACATTGTGATAGCAAGTACTATAGTTTATATAGAGTTGACTTTAAACTTGAAAATAAACAAACCTCGTTTGCTTTAGTCCTTGCTGCATAGGGCGGTGTAAGTGTAACCTGTTGAGGATATAAGTTATAAACAATTAATGTCAGAATAACCTCTACATGAAGATACAAACTTGTTCATCCGTCTCTCGGGGAGATCATAACAGCGCTCAGTCGATAGACTTCAATTGCAACTCAGGTGATGAATTAACAAGGACAATACTGTTACAGATTGAAGTCATTCACTCCCCGATTCTCCACCAAGAAGAACCCCTCACCCTCTCCCTTTGGAAAATAGCTAGCGAGAGGACGTCGAGATACAGAACCAGAGTAGTGGCGTAACATCCTTAAAGATAGCACCGTTTATTTCTCATACATGGATGTTACATATTACCAGGTGTTGTCCCTCCCCTTCTTGTCGTTCGTAAAGACACTCCTATGTCTGTACTGTGGTTCTTTACTTATAATTGAAATGCAAACAATATATATATATATATATATTATATATTATATATATATATATATATATATAATATATATATATATATATATATATATATATATTCGCGTTTACGCAAAAATCGTGTGTATTTACGCATTGAAATTGACTCTCTACGCATTTTTTTCATTGTTATGCGTTTTCTATACGCAAAGGATAACACGGAAAGCACTCCCCACTTAGGCGACAACCAGACGAAATTTGTTGCAACACAATTCTGTCAATCACTCATTTTGTGTGGAAAGTTTCGGATTCTCTGGGCGTTGTCTGAAAAATCGGCAACATAGTTCACATGCTATCACGTTAGGCACGTTATCATATCAGCTGTGCCTATGAATTACGTCGCTAATTTTCAGGCGAGCGATAGTTTCTGAAACTTATGACGACAAATTATATAAATGCCAACCGTGCACGATCATCCCGTCTCGCTGTTCCCAAATTTTGATCAAGCACACATGCAGCATGGCGTCGAAGAAGACAAATCTGTTTTCTTTCAACTTTGCTCTATGATTCATCGGTAGAGCTCGTCGGAATCCCGATAAATTTTGAACTCTGCAGAAGTGTCTGGATAAGCTGCCATAACTCTAACTTTTGGGTCGCCCGATGTGTTTTGACGGTCGCATGTATACCCTTCGCTGTTACGTTTCAACATTGTTCAAGTTGTTCGTTAAACTGTTTTCATTAAAATAATGTTACATCGTACAATCCGAATATGTAGTGTAGGTTTATTCAACGGCACATTGTATTTTGCAGTCAGTTTTTCATCAATCGAGTGCGGAAGTGAAATTACGCACTCAAATCCAGCCATTACGCAATTTTAGCAGACTAATGCGTATGCCGTACGCGAGGAGAAAAAAGTCACCGCGAACACTGCATATATATATATATATATATATATAAATATATATATATATATATATATATATATATATATATATATATATATATATATATATATATATATTATATATATATATATATATATCTGCACCTGCATCCATCTGCACCTGCTTATGGTGTGTTCGTGTCTCAACTTCTCAGGTATTGTAGGGCTTGTGATTCCTACACTGATTTTCAACTGAGACACAGCTCATTGGCATCAAAATTACTGAGACAAGGATACACAACAAAAAGACTCGTTAGGACTTTCAAAAAGTTCTACAGTCGATATGACGACATTGTGGCCAAATATGACACCTCGGTCACTCAAATGATTAACGACAGCATTCCCGGCTTTGACTTATTACAATGATTCATATCCTGTATCTTTTCATACAATATTTAGACAATTTTTGGACCATCCTGACGGGTGTAGCATGCTAGCAGGGTACGCTTACCCATTCCGGACACCTGGTACCACCACTAATTATCAGTGGTTCAGGATGGTCCTACTTAAATTTGTAAATCACAATTGTCCCATGGAATGATTATTGGACCAGTTTAATGTCATATATATATATATATATATATATATATATATATATATATATATATATATATATATATATATATATATTATATATATATATATATATATTATATATATATATATATTCAGTCGTTGTGTGTCTTTATGAAATTGTTGACATGTCAGCTGTAAGATAGGAATTTCAAAGTGCCAATTTTAAAGTTTGAATACAGTATTTTGAAAGCGCTGCAAATGAATTTCATACATTCTATGCATAACCAGATATCCTGAACTCTGTCTATTTAAATAAACTGATGTCAATCATTAATATCAAAGAGAGAACAGCAGTATATTAAAACCTTGACGGGTATTTAGTCTTGCCAGCCAGCCACTTACATGTACTAAGAAACCATACAGAGCTATTTTTATAAGTTGTAGCCAAATCTGATAGCACTGTGTCTGAGAGCACCTCTTCTTTTAACATTGAAATCAAGAAAGCATACCTGATAATGGTAAATACTGTGCCTTTCATAAACTATTATTTCAGTCATGAAAAATGCACCTTTTTACAGAATACGTGTGACACAAAGGAAAATAGTTGCATCAACGAGTATGAACAATATATTGTCATTTTCTCTATCTAAAAATGTCACGGTATAAAGTATATAGTGAAATATGAATGCATTTTTTGTCATGCTTTTCATATAAACTGCAGATTTCAAATGATTAGTACACTTTGCAAAACAGACTTTGAATTTACAAACATCAAGATATCTCTGACGTATATCTCCGATATATTTAAGTGCCGAGCCTAAAGGGCGCGCCGATACATTGTCACTACTTGACGAAATTAGTGACATTGTAACTTGAGATACTTTTCCTACAGTTTCAAAAGAGTTTTGTTTACATAATATCTATATATATATATATATATATATATATATATATATATATTATATATATATATATATATATATATATATATATATATATAACTTGTCCGATAGCATTACTGGGGTGACTCCACTCTGGAGGCAAGCTAATAAGAATAACTATGCCACGTATTGTTGAGCATGAATTATCTCAGTATATAAGCAAGACCGCTGGTTGGAGAAGACCCAAAGTTTTAATAGTTCTGCATATTGCAAGCAATTGAACCTTTCAAAAACTGCTGGCCTCGAGGCTTGTTATGAAACACGTGTAAAATACCATAAATTGAAGCACAGGCCTGGTTATTGCAACATCAATAATAAATTATTCGTGAAATGACAAGCATCATATTTTTAGCTCTTTGTGAGAAGGTGACAAGTTTATCGATGATCGAACCTTAGCGTTTGTGCTTGCCGCAGAGCAAACTGAATCATAAATATTTGACATGTAACGTTCCAACATTGTTGTTACTCTGATTTGTGACTTAACTACATCTTTGACATATTATGGCAGGTGCAAAAAGTACCTTTCAAATCCATAATCATGACATTAATTATGTCAGCTCATATTTGGCGACAAATTTGAAATACGGGAGCCCTCAGTATTTACAGAGGGATGGGCTAGGGGGAATTTGAGGGGAGGGTCACTTTTATTAAACTGTCCGAGGGGAGGGTCACTTTTATACACCTGCCTTGGGGTCGCTTTTAACAGAAGCTGATTTTACAGCCTAATCTTCAATCGTCTATGTGATATTTCCTGAATAGGAATAACCGACGAACTACACCGATTCTTTGATATACACATTATCCACAAGCTTCACACGCAAATAAGATGCATGCAGTGGTATCCTACATTAAACACCTTGAACAGTTAAAACTGATGAAATACATGAGACAAAAACACATGGGATAGGTAGCAAAGTGTATATCCATTATCAAACGCCTATAACTCACAGATTTAACTTGTTTTGTTTTGAAAAAAATGTTCATAGCTGTCTCGTAGACTACCATGTATATTGTATCAACACTTTTGGTGAATTCCAAATCAAATTTTCTTGTTTACAAATGCACTTCAAATCCCCAATTCTAAAAATCATCAAACGTACATAGATGCACAGATATTTTTAGTTTTATATTTGAAAAAAATGTTCAGTGTTTTGTAATAGACTACCAGTGAATCAACATTTTAAATAAATATCCAAAAATCCAAATGTGCACACATGCACGTTTTACATCCCACTTTAAGCATAGTGCATTTACATTTATTATCAAACTTATATAAATTTACAGACATAGCTTGTTTTGAGGGTTTGATTTGATATTTTTGCGGAAGCATTACATCAGCTACATCTCGCCTTCTTAGAGTTGCGCAAAATATGATGAACACCCGCAAATATCTCTTCAAAAATGTTTGCGTGATAAATTCCGCCCCCCCCTAATTTCTGTCCCTAACTTACCGTACATAACAATTAAATCAATAGCTGATACTGTTTTAGAAATTTTTTGGGAGAATACTGCAGTGGTTGGGAAAGGGTCGGTTTAGATTGTTAGATAGGGGAACGTTACACTTTAGACACGAGGGTAGGAGAAGGTCATATTTTACAGTACAAGTGCGCGCGGAATTCCCCTGGCCTACCCCCTTGTAATTACTAATGCCCCCTAAAGCCAAGACATTTGCTAGGGAGCACTTTTAGTTCACAGACTCAGAGAGATTTGATAAGCTATACCAACGGTAAACAGCCTCAGCAAACAAATATGTCAGTTGTTGCAAGTATTATTTATTGCTTAAGCTGACACATATGAACTTTTTTATTGCTCTTTCAGCGAATGAAAACCTAGACTAGCGTTGTTTTCAAATTTGTTTAGGGTTGACATATTGAACAAGCACTATCTTACAGCCATCTCTGAGATAATAACACTGTACATTGTTATTTTGATAGAAAAATGTATGTTCAGTAAAATAGCTGCAACGCTTCTCCTGAACACTACTCCGTCAAGAGACAGGCTCTTAACTGTATCAACCGTCAAAGTCAAAGTATGCTGAACTTTGACGACGTTTTGAAGTACCTTGGGGACTTCGGACCCTACCAGAAGAAAATCTACTTCTTTGTTTGTTTCGTCGGATTTGGTGCGGCCATGCATGTTTTTTCTCCAGTGTTTTTGGTGGCAGAAACTGATCACTGGTGTTACGTCCCCGAACTGGCAAAGTATGAGACAAATTGTACAGATAAACACTCGTTTGATACTTGTCTAGAAACTGTTAAAAACTTCAGCATTCCACTGGAAGACGTCTCTAATGGATGTGATGATACGCCAGTTTACAGTAAATGTCACCGATATGATATCAGTGACATCGATTTTTCTCCTGGCAAAGACATCACCAAGTATACCAATACAACGAAAAAATGTGATCATGGATGGAGGTATGACCGTTCTCAATACAAGTCAACCGTATTTCAGGAGGTAGGTGTTTTTTGTTTGTATGTGAATAAACTGTGATCCATCTTACTAAAGTATATAAAAAATATCAAGTGTGCATTTTGTTAAACAGGCTCTATGTAATGTGCAATGTTTTTGTTGACATCAGATATTATATTCTTATCAGGATTATAATTCAAATGCATCCACAACATGATAGATCTTGCACATTGTGCGTTAGTTGTGATGAAGTTGTACTTCAACAATTTAGAAAGGCGGCATAAGATTTTAATTGTTGAATCATAAAATAATCATTACAGAAAAGAAATTGCGTAATTATTGAGAAACAATGACAAAATCGAAACTAACAATTGCGCTAACATCTGGGTAATGTTCACGATCTACTTAAAAACAAGCAAACAATTGAACGACGTAGGTTGCTCTGACGAAGTTTGAATGGAATAATCTTGCTTTAGGACAAGACTAATAACGATAAGATAAGCGACTACCCCTTTAGTATACAATATTCGATGGACGTCGACTGACAATTACGTGATTACAGTACATGATGGGCAGCCTATACAGTCAATGGAAAGCACACGCCTGATTTGTGTGAGAGTTTACCTTTGTTAATTCTCCTACCATGCTCAGTCGATAGTGTTGTGTTGGTCACAACATCCCGTGACTTGGACGTCGCATATAATATAAAGTTTGACATGTTTACTGATCAAACAGTTGGACCGGTATTTTATCTCAGGTCAAAATTAGCACCTTGAATTTTTCGCAGCCACAGCTCCTATCGCTCTTTGTACGACCAACCTACTTGATCAACTCACAGTAACAATACCATGATGCCTTATTACTTTTAATCTGTCCTAGTTTGATCTGGTGTGCGACCGGTATTATCTAGGAGCTCTCTCTTCTTTTATGTATATGGTAGGCAGACTCCTTGGAGCAGTCACTTTTGGTGCCCTCTCAGACAAGTAAGTACATTGCATATTGCCCTACTTATTTGTGACATAGAACTTGTGACGTTGTAATGTTGAATGACTCGACAGTTGGTGTTGGACCAATATTGATGTCATATAAAGATAAATTGAGTGTTCGCAGAAATATATACGAACTCCCTTTTTCCTAAAAAGCCTTGTAAGAAATATGACATGTAAACCCCCTAATACTGTATATTTTCAAATCGCAGAGAATCTTCACTTTTGTATGGTAGCAACAGTTCACTCTAAAGATTAAGGAAATATATATTAGTGGCAGAATAGCTTATTTTTATATTCATTACAAATTATATTTTAATCAAACATTTGATACTATTTATGAAATTTAATATACCAGTTTAAACTTGAGTATATGTGGGAAAAAGGACAATTTTTTTTGGATTACATATTCTCATTCTGAAATGGTCGGAGTCGAAAGACTGACATTCAAAAATGGTGATGATAAACAAAAACTTAAATACCTCTTATTCATAATGTAAGAATTTTATTGCAAAACAAATCTGTCATTTTATTAAATTGCCTTTAATCTGTACTTTGCTCATACAGGTTAAATTATGAATAACATTACACACCAACTATGATTTAAGATTTAATAGCAGCGTCTACCAAATTTAATCACATTTACTCAATTCCCTAAAACGTATTGTTCAGAATTTCATTTCAACTAACCATCCTAGAAATATCATACCGTGAAATACCCTGGGGGCACTTCCATTACTTGCGAATATGTACACCTGCCGTCAAATGGGGCGGGTATTTCAGGAACTTGGTCTAAAATGGGGGTGTCAGTCAATTTCACTGTAAACCAGGATCTAAAATGGGATCGATTTTTGAGTGCCAATTCGTGACACACAAACAATGAATTTAAACTGTCCGTCCCGTCTCGCTTGCTAGCCATGACTGGTTCTGGGCTGCACTCAATAGGCATCGATATCTTTTTTCTTTGGCAGGGGAACCATGAAAGAGCCCTCCTAGCTTAAGCAGATGTAAATCTTAACTTTGTTTTAACACAGAATCACTGATATGTCAAACTCCACATACGGAATGTTTTTGCCTATAGAAAATATCCTAACAAAGTGGCGGCTCTAATACTCCTAGTATTTATTATGACAGCTTGACCACGGCCACATGAGCAAGTTCTTTACGGACGAACGCTTCTTGTGGTTTGGAATTAAAAATACACCAGTTAGTCTGTAACTGGTGATAACTGATAATTTTTAGACGCTGAACCAAAGTTTGGTTGGAGTGAAAGATATGTTTTTTCACCAAAATTTTCAGTATTACCAGAAATGTTTTTGACCAATCTTAGCTTTGACAACAGCACCGTCAAGCAGGTGCGTAGGCTTTGCCGGCCATCCTTCATGCCAATACTTGTTTTTCATCCTGTAACATCTCATTGCTATGACTTTGACCTGGCCAAAGGTCATAGAGGATCTAAAATGAGGTCCTAAAATTACGAGACTTTAAGTCTAAAATGGGCTTTTGGTTTTTTACGTGCGGCCGCACACCCCTACCACATCTCTGAACAAGTGCCCCCGGGTGAAATACATCTTTTTGTATGTATCCTGCGCGCTATGGCCACCTTCTCAAAACATCGATTCGTGAATCATATTTTTAAGTATCGGACCAAGAAGTTCCATTATGACATGGCTTATGCTAAAAACAAGCAAAACCATATGAATTTCATTACTATCAGTCGTGAACCCTATCCTAAAGATCTGCACTCTGACTACGTTTTCAGGTCAATAGGGGTCAATCTGACCTTAGTGCGAGCAAGGCTTGCTGCTATACTTTATTCTGTACTACCACTGCGTAGTAAGTCTGGAAATAGGAGTCGCGTCAATCAATTTTTTCATAGCGGCAGAAACCAGTTGTTTTGTAGGTGCAAAATTAATTTGCATATTTCGAGTGTATTTTCCTAGTGGCCACACGGACACTATTATTTTACAGTGCTATTAAAATAAACAATGATGTTTTACTTGATGACACAATGTATGCACGAATTGGTGGCGTCCAGCTGCCAGCTACCAATTTTTGTCTCGCAAGTCTTGTTTTATGAACACAAATACTTGTTTTATTGTAGTTTAAGTGGGTTTGGGATCTGAATCATCAGTGGAAAGTCCATTGAGCGACACTAATCACCTCGTAATCACCTCGTTTGACGATTGGTTGGCCTTGACATCATGCAACCCGAAAAATGCATGTCAATATGTAATATTATAGAGCTCTGTAAGTATGTATTTAAATCTCAGCTCCCGTGTATGTAGGCCGGCTTTATCGCTAGCATATTGTTACAGCGAACATAGTTTTTCCATTCGCATCGCACATAGACAAGTTATTTATCTGACATGTCCTGGGCCTCAGTCAGGCGTTTGACAAAATTGACATGTTGGGTCAATTGTTTATATTCACGAGCCATCATCTTGTTTCTGACTATCTCATAAGATATTGCCCATTATCACCTGAACTGGCCCGAATTACCACCTGTGTGACGTAGAATAGGACGGATAAAAAATTACCCCTGTTCTACGCCATCAACTTTTTTCCTGCACTAGTACCGTTCATACATGCACGCCGCGACGCGACGTTTGCGTGCACCGACCGATAATGCACGATTGATGCCATGCTCTCCTTATGAAATGGTCACCATTTATCGCATCACCGTGATGCGATAAATGAGACACGGAAACATAGAAGGAATGTCAAACGAAAATTCCGAGTCGCTAAAGCTTTAGCTGTTTCCAAGAATACAATAGGGGCACCGTCGATCGATTTAGTAGCTCAGTAACATCGCAGCTCCAGACGATAAACCTCAAAGCTACATCTCAACTTAAGTTCAACTGAATAAATGAGTACCGTATGATCTTCGGTAAAGCTACATAGACGTCACCAAACATTATATCATTAGACGAACAACGACAAACTTGCTTCATCATATAAAACTCCATAAATTCCTAATCGGAATCGAACCTGCAGCTTAGGGCTGTAGTGAAGACACCAGCTGTCGAGCTGTAGCCTCAACTCTACTGTGTACAGCGCTGTGGATGTATTATCGTAAGGTGACTCGGACAACAGAAGAGATTTCGGTCAAGTGACAAAAACTTTGAGGTTTTTAAAGGCGACATATGTGTCACTGCAAAGATCAAAGTCCGTAAGACGTAAACATTACGACCCCGATTGACTAATTGACCCAAGCGCGGCGGGAGAAAGGTAATGTCACGGTCGACGGCAGCGTTGTGACCGGTTAGTCTGGGAACTTTTCGGGCTCGCCAAGATCGTTAGACCGAAATATCCGTCACTCGGGAGGAGGGGAACGTAGAGAGCGTGCTCGAGCGACGGAACTTGCAGTCTACAAGATCGTAAGCTGGTGATATTTTCAATACCACGCCACCTTCTAGAATAAGAACTACTGTCAGTGTCCCTTTTGTTGCCTTCCCCTTTATAAATATATTTGAAAATATTCTAAATAAGTGTAGTTATAATACTATGGCTGTCCAGAGTTAGCGTGGTACCAATCCAGCCGATAGCTGACTTCCTTTGGCGTCGGAACAGCGCAAGACAATAATTGACAAGTTCACGTGAAAGAATTCGTATATCTGATAGGTAAAGACGGCATTCAGTGTATCAAAATTTCAACTTGATCGGATTTCTGAATGATATGATGGGCCGTTTTACTCATTAAATGAAAGTAGTCCCGAAAAATAAACCGAGATCGCGACAACATTTTTGCAATCCTCGACAATAATGTTGATCTATCAACATGTCATAAACGAAAAGTAGTTGTTTATATGATATATATATATATATATATATATATATATATATATATATATATATATATATAAATATATATATATATATATATATATATATATATATATATATTTATTATGGTGTGTGTGTGTGTGTGTGTGGTGTGTGTGTGTGTTGTGTGTGGGTATGTGTACGGTATAGAGTGACGACTTACACTCGTTGCAATAATACAAAGTGACGACCTGCCGGTAAAGTGACTACCACTCACTTTGTTTTTTTAATCGGAATCGATTCCTGGACGGTTATTTTACCATCCTGTGAAGTTTTAGGTCATGTTTCACTTTGACCGGTAAACCCACCGTGTGCGTGTGTATACTTTGGCCCGTGTGTGTACTATGTTGTCTATCGCCACCTTCTGCTAAATATGAGAAATATACACAGGTGTTACACACACGGCACATAGGGTTATCTTGCCACCAATAGTCCATTTGATAAGTTTGCAACATTGTGTCAAGCCGCTGTAAAACGCGCGCGCCATTTTCAGCACATTTACGTGAAACATCAGTGTAAGGCGTCACTTTGGTGGATGGAAACCGGTCAACAACTGATACATTGTATTTTAAAATTAGATAAACTATACGACGCGCACGTCCACTGTACTGTATGATACGTGGCACAATTTCACCACAGTGGAATATATTCGTAAAATTTCTACCTTTTCTAAACGTAAACTCTCCCAAAATGTGGATATTTGTTGAGTAACTCCTTGAGAACATGATGGGGTATCTGCACCAGTAATATTTTGAGTAGCCCATTACGATATGGCTCTTAAATTGTTCTCACATCCTGCTCTGCAATGTCAGAGATTCTGACTAAAGTAGGCTGTAGCGCTTAGGTTTGGCGCAGGGTTTGTCAAGAACATACTGTTTTAAAGATAATATTTGATCATTGAACTGAAGTGTCCTAACATTGAAGATTTAGTCTAAACATGTTTACCCTTTTGTCGGAAACAAAGTACATTCAGCAATGTAACCTACAAACCTATGGCTAAGCATGGACCCTCGAGAAACTCTAGGGTATATGGGCTAAGTGAAGAAGTAAGCAAAGTTAGCTTTATGAATGCAAAAATGGGTTGACAAGCATGTTGGAAAGATAAATCACAAAATAAAGATACCATGCAGACAATATCCTTTTTACCTTACAGCTCAGTCCCGATATCACTGTACTCACAGTTGTCGAATCTACCCAACGTATGTATTAAAACACGAAGTGATTACACAAACAGTACAAAGCGGGATACATGTATGTTTTTCTCTTTCACAATTCATATTTATTATTTATTGCAAAGCATATATTGCAATGTCAACCTGTAAATGCTACAAAGCGATGGCATTGCTATTTATTTTGTCATATACGGGCTCTTTTCACCGGAGCATGCCAACTGGTCGAAAGACGCATCGCTCTGACTGATTACATGAACTAAGAACCCACATCCATTTGGAAATTCTACTATTCAGAGTGTGTAGGTTCTTGTGATGCGACCGGAGGTAAGACGGGATGCTTCCGTCCTTCTGAATACGAACCATTGTGCGTTAAGATAGATAACGTGAACGCCACCATAATTCAGAATTTTAATGCAGCCAAGTGTCGGTGTACTTCGTACAGTGGATTGAAGGCGTGAATTAGATGTTGTTTTCAATTGAATTAATCAGTTGATTCGACATTAACATAATTTAATGTACGAATTAGACGACAACTAACTGTTGGATGAATCTGTTCGCTCAAAACTTAGATGCACTGTTATAGATTTATTGTATTAATCAGATAACGATTTACTAGTGTTGGTTTTTCAATTTAAAATCAGTTAAAAGAACGTATAACCTGTGATAGTCATATTTTGCTGATGAATGTTTGCAATCAAGGAAGTGTACCTCTCTAGCGTGAAAGAGTTGAGTTTTCTCGCAATCATTCAACGACACTTCCACATGTGCACGTATTCATCAATTATGTGCAGTAAATGTTAGATTTTCTTGATGATTTCCGCTAAATAAGATAAGAAAACTTGTAACGTATCATTGCAAATTGCGGCTTTATTTATACTGATAAAAATAATCAACGATTGCGTCCTAATATCTGTCCCTCGGGCGCATTCTACCTCAACACTGTTAAGCAGTTTTTCGTAAAACGACCAAAAGGGGACGACCGTTCGGTACTTTCGGTCAAATTGTTCGGCAGACAAGGCCCAAAATTCTCTTGGTAAAGCTCCGACTGGCCATTGGCCCAGACAGCGAACTCTGACAAGTAGTTGATAGAAGACAGTATATTCAAACTGATTTCCGACCCAGATACAGTAAATATTGTTAATGAACTTCGGTAAATTTCTTTTATTTTGTTTCCAGAGGGAAAACATTATTTGGCAATTTGATCTGAGGTGCTTGTAATAATAACGGAATGATAATTTTCTTTTTCATCCATGATGAGGACTTTAGTACGATTGACTTTAGTGCTATACAGCAAGAATCGCAAACTGTTATCAGAATTTCAGGGAATTTCGATGCGATCGGAGATTTATACAGCAAATATACAGTTCGGAAACACGTTTTACGTGAACACGTCACGTCACGAATTTCTGCGATGATGCATGTACGCGGAGCCGGCGTCACTTATTTACGTAGAGACAGCTGTCCTTACGTAATTCGTAAACGTTTATATTTATTCTCACCTTTAGGGACTGGGGGGGGGGCGTGTGTTTTTGGGGGTGGGTCGCCATTTTTCGCGCAAGCATTTTTGAAGGGTCATAAAATTTTGTGCAAGCCTATGGGGAGGGTAACCTATTTTTATGCATCAATGCCGAAATTGCATGTGCACGTATTAAAGAATATGGAATACTGAAAAAAGAAAAAATGCCTCCTGGCACTTTCATTTTCTGTCGTTTCCATTTTCGGCGCGCCCTTCGGGCGCAAGATTAAGGGTATAATAAACAATGTATTGATGATCCAAGCAGCCACATTGATTTAAGTTGTCATGATTTCTACTTATCCAACTCCTCTATTGTACATATAATCTGTCCCCTATAATGACGCTTTCAGTAACAATTTGGGAGATCACTATTTATTTGATATCATTCTCCCATTGACAATCCATTGGGTATAGGTCGGTGTCAGATGTTCATGAAGCTGTATGAACATTTTTCATTTTTGAGGACATTGACAGAATACAAACTATTCAGAATAGTGCAAAATGGCATCAATAACAATTGGAAGCTTCAGGTCGAACAACTTTTGAATAACAATTTAGCATAAGATAACCTACGAGTTATTTGTAGTTGCCTCATAGCCTACAATGCATAGTGAATGGACATTTCAGTGAAATTCCAATATCAAATTTCTTGCACAACCATTGACTTGAAACCACTCTAGTCTAATCATGAACATTAAAACTAATAATTAGGTGTACATAAATGCACAGATTTACCTAGTTTTGTATTGGAAAAAAATATTCATAGTTTCATCATAGGCTGCCATGCATAGTGAATGGACATTTCAGTGAAATTCCAATATCAAATTTCTTGCACAACCATTGACTTGAAACCACTCTAGTCTAATCATGAACATTAATACTAATAATTAGGTGTACATAAATGCACAGATTTACCTAGTTTTGTATTGGAAAAAAAATATTCATAGTTTCATCATAGGCTGCCATGCATAGTGAATGGACATTTCAGTGAAATTACAAAATCAAATTTCTTGCACAACCATTGACTTGAAACCACTCTAGTCTAATCATGAACATTAATACTAATAATTAGGTGTACATAAATGCACAGATTTACCTAGTTTTGTATTGGTAAAATAATTTTCATAGTTTCATCATAGGCTGCCATGCATAGTGAAAGTACATTTCAGTGAAATTCCAAAATCAAATTTCTTGCACAACCATTGACTTGAAACCACTCTTGTCAAATTATGAACATTAAAACTAATAATTAGGCTGCCATGCATAGTGAATGGACATTTCAGTGAAATTCCAAAATCAAATTTCTTGCACAACCATTGACTTGAAACCACTCTAGTCTAATCATGAACATTAAAACTAATAATTAGGTGTACATAAATGCACAGATTAACCCAGTTTTGTATTGGAAAAAAATATTCATAGTTTCATCATAGGCTGCCATGCATAGTGAATGGACATTTCAGTGAAATTCCAAAATCAAATTTCTTGCACAACCATGGACTTGAAACCACTCTAGTCTAATCATGAACATTAAAACTAATAACTAGGTGTACATAAATGCACAGATTTACCTAGTTTTGTATTGGAAAAAATATTCATAGTTTCATCATAGGCTGCCATGCATAGTGAATGGACATTTCAGTGAAATTCCAAAATCAAATTTCTTGCACAACCATTGACTTGAAACCACTCTAGTCTAATCATGAACATTAAAACTAATAATTAGGTGTACATAAATGCACAGATTAACCTAGTTTTGTATTGGAAAAAAATATTCATAGTTTCATCATAGGCTGCCATGCATAGTGAATGGACATTTCAGTGAAATTCCAAAATCAAATTTCTTGCACAAGCATGCACTTGAAACCACTCTAGTCTAATCATGAACATTAAAACTAATAACTAGGTGTACATAAATGCACAGATTTACCTAGTTTTGTATTGGAAAAAAATTCATAGTTTCATCATAGGCTGCCATGCATAGTGAATGGACATTTCAGTGAAATTCCAAAATCAAATTTCTTGCACAACCATTGACTTGAAACCACTCTTGTCAAATTATGAACATTAAAACTAATAATTAGGCTGCCATGCATAGTGAATGGACATTCAGTGAAATTCCAAAATCAAATTTCTTGCACAACCATTGACTTGAAACCACTGTAGTCTAATCATGAACATTAATACTAATAATTAGGTGTACATAAATGCACAGATTTACCTAGTTTTGTATTGGTAAAAATATTCATAGTTTCATCATAGGCTGCCATGCATAGTGAATGGACATTTCAGTGAAATTCCAAAATCAAATTTCTTGCACAACCATTGACTTGAAACCACTCTAGTCTAATCATGAACATTAATACTAATAATTAGGTGTACATAAATGCACAGATTTACCTAGTTTTGTATTGGGGAAAAAAATATTCATAGTTCATCATAGGCTGCCAAGCATAGTGAATGGACATCATTGATAAAATTACATTTTTGTACATGCATGCACTTTTTACCTGCCACTTCAAGCAATGTACATTTACATGAATTATCACACACTTATGATCTGATATTTTTTGGACAAAGCATTATATCGGCCGCGTTTTGCCTTCCTTTTGGGAGAGGACTTCATAAGTATAGCAAGTCAGAAGGAG
Source organism: Ptychodera flava (assembly GCF_041260155.1). Taxonomy (NCBI): domain Eukaryota; kingdom Metazoa; phylum Hemichordata; class Enteropneusta; family Ptychoderidae; genus Ptychodera; species Ptychodera flava. The sequence continues at coordinate 13,649,440 of NW_027248278.1, forward strand.
GTCTTGAACACATTGTCGGTTTTTAGGGGGGGGTATTGAGTAACAGGGGAGGGTCACTTATTTTCATGCACGGATAAGGGGAGGGTCACTAATTTTTGTGCATGAACTTTTGAAGGGTCACTATTTTTGATGCAGCAGTTTTTCGAAAAACACCGGCCCAACACCCCCTGTAATTTATGTCCAGTCCCTTAGGTATCAAAACATGATATAAACTATCGATCATTCATGCACGTTGTTAGTTGGATAAACGATATAGTGACATCTTCAAAGATATTCATGTATTTTCGTTATTTTTAATGTGCAATTTCTTCATCGATTTGCGGCATACCGGATAACTATTGAGCTAGCCCTGTGATTCGGAAACAGACTACGGAGACCCTAGCCAAGCCGAATCATTTCTTGCGCGTGCCATATGAACGGGTGAGTAACGTGTAGCCAAACTGGGTTTCTCACGTGAACGTGTACGCCAACGCCAACGTGGATTCTACGAGTTCACGTTCACGTAAAACGTATAGCCAAATCTGTCTAATACTTCTGATTTACCATGGATAGTAATGGTACCCATCAAAGTCAGTAAATTGAAGTAAAGTGAAAGTACTGTGATAAATTGCCAACTTTGACAACTAAAAATCGGAAGTTTTATTAGCTTTTACCCCACAAGGTGAATTTAAGGTACCTGCATGCATATTAGAAAGTATAGAAGTATGCATGGTATGTAACTAAATGACAAAAAGTGAGATGATACGCGTCGGAAAGAGAAATCAGGAATCAATAATACAGGACGAGCTGTTTTTGACTTTTTAGTTCACATATATATATATATATATATATCATATGGATGTATCAGTGTGAAGACACGAAATGATTACACGCACAGTACAAAGTGAAAGACATGTAGGTTGTCTATCTTTACAATACGACTAGTTTTCAATCGGATTCGAACCCACAACAAATTAGTGGTCTTGCAAAAAGCAATCCTTACAATGTGAATTTGTGTATAGTACAAAGCAATGGCATTGACAATGAATTGAAATGTGCTGAAGTTTGGTGAAGCCGTTGTTTTTTAGCTTAGATACGCAAAAAGGGTATAGTTAAATACAATTGATAGACAATCATGTTAAGATCTTAACAACTATCGCATTTTCATTGTTTTTCCATGTCCTATGACGATTAGAGCATCCAAGCTTACATATTGAATACTGAGAACATTGACCCTGTATCTCATTTACCAAAGTTACAATCGTATAGAGTTGCTCAGCGATAAAGATGGTGAATTATTTACCAAAACAACAAAACAAACGAGCTTGTTTTTTTTTACTTATTAGGTCACTGATATATCCCCGTATGTATCAAAGTGAAGAAACGAAAGTGATTACATGCACAGTACAAAGTGAAAGATATGTAGCTTGTCTACCTTTACAAATTAGTGGTTCTTGCGAAAACACAATCCTTACAATGTAAACTTGCATATAGTACAAAGTGATGGCATTGACATTATATTGCCATGTGCTGAAGTTTTATGGCGCCATTTTTCAGAATAAAATAAGCAACACGGGTGTAGTTAGAATAAAATTGATAGATTATCATGTTAAGCTCTTAACAGCCATCGCATTTTCCGGTGTGTTTCCGTGTACTATGACGCTGAGAGTCTTTAAGAGTACGGATGGAATAATCAAAACATTGACCCTCTATCTCATTTACCTAAGTTACAATCGTATAGAGTTGTTCAGCGGACCCGCTATCTCATTTACCAAAACAACAAAACAAAATCAAATTGACAAACAAAACAGCAACTTAGTGCGTTTTCCGCCACTGACGTGAGTTTATTCAGTCTTTTTATTCAGTTACGTGGAGGCACATGACGAAATTCCAACTTTCACAACTCAAAAATGGACGTTTTAAAAGCTTTTGCGTCACATGGTGGATCTTACAAGGTATCTGCCCGCATATTAGAAAGTAAAGAAGTATGCATTGTAAGTAACAAAGAAGAAAAAATAAGATGACGCGCATCGAAAAGCAAATCAATAATAAGGACGAGCTGTTTTTGACTTTTTTAGGTCACTGATATATCCAACGTATGTATCAAAGTGAAGAAACGAAAGTGATTACATGCACAGTACAAAGTGAAAGATATGTAGCTTGTCTACCTTTACAAATTAGTGGTTCTTGCGAAAACACAATCCTTACAATGTAAACTTGCATATAGTACAAAGTGATGGCATTGACATTATATTGCCATGTGCTGAAGTTTTATGGCGCCATTTTTCAGAATAAAATAAGCAACAACGATGTAGTTAGAATAAAATTGATAGATTATCATGTTAAGCTCTTAACAGCCATCGCATTTTCCGGTGTGTTTCCGTGTCCTATGACGCTGAGAGTCTTTAAGATGGAATAATCAAAACATTGACCCTCTATCTCATTTACCTAAGTTACAATCGTATAGAGTTGGTCAGCGGACCCGCTATCTCATTTACCTAAGTTACAATCGTATAGAGTTGTTCAGCGGTAAAGATTGTGAATAACAAAATCAAATAGAAAAAAAAAAGCAAGTTAGTGCGTTTTCTGCCGCTACAGTAGTAAACCGTTTATTTAGTTGAGTGAAGGTACCGTGACGAATTGCCAACTTTCACAACTCAAAAACGGATGTTTTAATAGCTTATAATTATACGTCCCATGATGGATCTTACAAGGTATCTGCCCGGATATTAGAAAGTATAGAAGTATGCATGGTAAGTAACAAAGAAGTAAAAATAGGATGGCATGCATCGGAGACACAAATCAAAAATCAATAATCAGGAAGAGCTGTTTTTGACTTTTTTAGTTCTCTGATATATCCAACGTATGTATCAAAGTAAAGACAAGAAAGTGATTACGTGCACAGTACATAGTGAAAGACATGTAGGTTAATATTACTTGCGAAAACACAATCCTGACAATGTAAACTTGCATATAGTACAAAGTGATGGCATTGACATTATATTGCCATGTGATGAAGTTTGATGCAGCGATTTTTCAGCATAAAAACTCAACAAAGTTAGAATACCGTTGATTGATTATCATGTTAAGCTCTTAACAACCCTCGCATTTTTCAGTGTGTTTCCGTGTCTAATGACGATGAGAGTATTCAAGTGTACAGATGGAATTATAAGAACATTGACCCTTTATCTCATTTACCTAAGTTACAATCGTATAGAGCTGTTCAATTATAAAGATTGTGTGGTATCTACCAAAACAAGAGACAACTAAATAAAGTCGACAAACAAAACCACTACTCCGAGCGTTTTTGCCGCTGACATTAGTTGTGTGAGTCTGTATATTGAGTAGAGTGAAGGTACTGGGACAAATGCCAACTTTGACAACTCGAAAACGGAAGTTTTATTAGCTTTTACTCCACAGGGTGAATCTTACAAGGTATCTGTACGCATATTTAAAAGTAGAGATTAATATTCATAGTACGTAACTAAATAAAAATAATGAGACATGACACGTGCTGGAAAGAGAAATCAGAAATCAATAATACAGGACGAGCTGTTTTTGACTTTTTAGTTCACTGATATATCATATGTATGTATCAAAGTGAAGGCACGAAAGTGATTAGACGCACAGTACAAAGTGAAAGACATGTAGGTTGTCCACCTCTGCCAATTAGTGGTTCTTGCAAAAACACAATCCTTACAATGTAAACTTGTATAGTGTACAAAGCAATGGCATTGACATTGTATTACCATGAGCTGAAGTTTTGTGCAGCGGTTTACCTAAGTTACAATCGTATAGAGTTATTCAGCAATAAAGATTGTGTATTATTTACCAAAACAAAGGAAAGCAAAATCAAATCGACAAGCAAAAAAGCAACTTAGTGCGTTTTTGCCGCTGAATGAGTTTAGGTAGTTCAGTAAGTTAAAGTAAAGTGAAGGCACCGTGACATATCGCTAAAGTTGACAATTTGATGAAACTTTTTATTCTAAATATTGAATCTTACAAAGTACATACAGGCATATAGCAAAATAAATAAATATGCATGTTAAGTAATAAACAAGGACACAAATGAGACGAAACATGTCAAAAATCAAAAGTCAATGATACAGGACGAGCTGTCTTTGACTTTTTCGTTCATTGATATATTCAACATATATATCAGGGTGAAGGCATGAAAGTGATTACATGCACGGTACAAAGTGAAAAACATTTATGCTTTCTAGCTTTACAAACTAGGGGTTCTTGCAAAAACACAATCCTTTGAATGTAAACTTGTATATATTACAAAGTGATGGCATTGACATTTTGGTTTCACTGCTCACGGTTCAGTGATTGCGATATGACTAACACAAGAAGTATTATTTCGAAATGTAAAAGCCATGGCCCAGTTTTTGCGACAGAATACTTCCAATAAGGATTTATAGAAAAAAGTTTGTGTTTTTTTCTGCTTGAACACCTTAGAATCCCACACGCTTGAACGCCAAATAAATAATTTACTAAATGTCTACCTTAGTGCTTGGTGATTCTTGCAAAACACATCTCACAATGTCAACCTGTACATACTACAAAGCGATGATGTTGATATTTGTATCGTCATGTACTGAGACCTAGAAAAAGTGGTTTTCGCTTAACCCAACCTACCCTTACTGACACCCCGAACAAGAAACTTTCTTCGCCCCTCGAAAGCAATTTATGTGATTTTACGGATTAAACTTATAGCATTCACGTTGAAAATTATTACATAATACTTAAGTTAGCCAAATAAACTTTTCAGAGGAATGAGTTTTTTCCTGTAACAGCCAATGCAAGTCAGCATATTTCATGGGTTAGGTGTATTGCTTTCACTAATGTGATGACAATGTAGCAAAGTAACTGATAGCATTCAAGTTGAAAATTATTACATAATATTTAAGTTAGCCAAATAAGCTTTACAGAGGAATGATGCAAGTCAGCATATTTCATGTGTTAGGCGTGTTGCTTTCACTAATGTGATGACCATGTAGCAAATGGAATAAAAGTAGATTATGTGTTCAAAAAGTGGGCTTTATTTGTCATAGCTTTATGTCTGTCAGATTATCTTCCTCAAGAAGGGAGTTTTCGTTGCAAACGCAATAGACAAATGCCATCAGGCACATCGGGACTTTGTAGAAGCCACTGAGACCTCATAAGTACCACAGGCGACCCAGACACTATTAATAATGCTTATTATTGAGTTTTTGGCTGTTTTCTCTATCAGTCCTCTACTTTTCTACGTACAGTCCCTCTATGGATATAGGGACTGTGTCTTCATGGTCTGACTGATAGGAGTAATTAAATAAATTGTTATATAACCTAACCAAGCCTCTTGACTCTTTATTCATTCAACAGAATATTGCAAGGACGCTTATCTCTCATATACACATCTTGTAATTAATAAATCAACACAACTAATTATGCTAATCCGTGGACTTATCAAGGGGAACTTCTTACCTTCCGTTTTAGTAACTTTTCCTATCTTTCGCGATGTTGACCAACCAATAAAATCCCTGATAAATCCACGGATTAGCATAATTAGTTGTGTTGACTAATTAATTACAAGATGTGTGTACATGAGATAAACGTCCTTGTAATGGGGTGTAAAATAAATAAAGTGTCAAGAGGATAGGTTAGGTTATATAGTCATTTATTTTATTTATTACAATCAATAAGAGCATGAAGAAAGGGAGAGGAGCTGATAGAGAAAACTGAAAAAACTCTATAATAAGCTTATTAATAGTGTGTGGGCCGCCTGTGTATGTACTAAATTGCAATTTGAAAAAAACTTTTGCATTGTTCAGTACACAAACAAAGCAAAGGTCAAACATGCTTCATTTTACAGGGTCGATTTCTTTCATGTAACCAGGCAACACAAGCCAACTTTCTATAATAATGAAAACAGTATTCAACCATAAATTGAATAACTCAACAGTCTCTGAATACAGTGTCAGGAAGTATTTCAATGATATTTACAGTCATGTAGGCCAAACCTTTGTTTAACTCATGCGATTGTAGAGCTCTCTGATTTGCTTCCATATGGGAACTTGGTAGTTGACAGTATGCATAAATGGTATAACCCTACTTTCAAGATGACAGAAGTGCAGTGCATTAAAGGTAATACTTGTAGAATCCAAGCATGCATCAGCTAGATGAAACAACACATGCAAACATCAATTTTACATTGTATTTGTGTGGGAATATGGCTTGTCTAACTAGAGAGGCTTGGTACAATTATTACTATGCATGTTGATAGAATGTTTTGCTTCAAGAGACTTGGTATTCAACACCTTGGAATTGATTTTGTACCTGTCCCTCCCTTTGCTTGATATATGCTGTGTGATGACCTGATGTTAATTATAAGCACCAATCTGAATGTGTGCTTTAATTTTGCCAGATATACATGTTATTATGTAACTGGGTTTCACTTTGTGATAACAACAGGATTGTGAGTAAGCTCCATAACTTTGCCAGGTAAACACATCCTGTTGTATAACCTGATTCTAATTTGTATCATCAATCAGAGTGTGTATGGTCCCTCACTTTGCCAGGTAAACACATCAAGGTTGTGACTTGATGTCACTTTGTATCGTCAATCAGAATGTGTATGGTCCCTCACTTTGCCAGGTAAACACATCGTGGTTGTGACTTGATGTCACTTTGTATCATCAGTCAGAGTGTGTATGGTCCCTCACTTTGCCAGGTAAACACATCATGGTGTGTGACCTGATTTCACTTTGTATCATCAATCAGAGTGTGTATGGTCCCTCACTTTGCCAGGTAAACACATCATGGTGTGTGATTTGATGTCACTTTGTATCATCAATCAGAATGTGTATGGTCCCTCATTTTTGCCAGGTAAATACATCATGGTGTATAACCTGATTTCACTTTGTATCATCAATCAGAGTGTGTATGGTCCCTCACTTTGCTCTGCTTTACGGACGTCCTCATGCCATGAACTGCACGCAAGGCAATGGCAGGGTTTGCACTGGTTGCGACCATTTAAACGTTTGGAATTAGAGTAGCTGGATCTCCTCGGCCATCAAAATACATCGGGTGCAGTAAATTTTGGATAAATGGTCACAAATGGCTGCAATCTGGTAATGTCTGGACATATTTCAGGAGAACTTTTTACCTTCCCGTTTTAGTAACCTTTCCTATTTCGCGATGTTGACCAAGCATTAAAATCTCTGATAAATCCACGGATTAGCATAATTAGTTGTGTTGACTAATTAATTACAAGATGTGTGTATATGAGATTAACGTCCTTGTAATGGGGTGTAAAATAAATAAAGAGTCAAGAGGCTAGGTTAGGCTATATAGTCATTTATTTTATTGACTACGATCAGTCAGAGCATGAAGAAAGGGAGAGGAACTGATAGAGAAAACTGAGAAAAACTCAATAATAAGCTTATTAGTAGTGTGTGGGCTGCCTGTGTATGTACTAAATTACAGTTTGAAAAAACCTTTGCATTGTTCAGTACACAAACAAAGCAAAGATCAAACATGCTTCATTTTACAGGGTCGATTTCTTTTATGTAACTAGGCAACACAAGCCAACTTTCTATAATAATGAAAACAGTATTCAACCATAAATTGAATAACTCAACAGTCTCTGAATACAGTGTCAGGAAGTATTTCAATGATATTTACAGTCATGTAGGCCAAACTTTTGTTAACGCATGCGATTGTAGAGCTCTCTGATTTGCTTCCATATGGGAACTTGGTAGTTGACAGTATGCATAAATGGTATAACCCTACTTTCGAGATGACAGAAGTGCAGTGCATTAAAGGTAATGCTTGTAGAATCCAAGCATGCATCAGCTAGATGAAACAACACATGCAAACATCAATTTTACATTGTATTTGTGTGGGAATATGGCTTGTCTAACTAGAGAGGCTTGGTACAATTACTACTATGCATGTTAATAGAATGTTTTGCTTCAAGAGTCTTCTTATTTAACACCAGGGAATTGATTTTGTACCTGTCCCTCCCTTTGCTTGATATATGCTGTGTGATGACCTGATGTTAATTATAAGCACCAATCTGAATGTGTGCTTTAATTTTGCCAGATATACATGTTATTATGTAACTGGGTTTCACTTTGTGAGTAAGCTCCATAATTTTGCCAGGTAAACACATCCTGGTGTATGACCTGATTTCACTTTGTATCATCAATCAGAGTGTGTATGGTCCCTCACTTTGCCAGGTAAACACATCATGGTTGTGACTTGATGTCACTTTGTATCATCAGTCAGAGTGTGTATGGTCCCACACTTTCCAGGTAAACACATCCTGGTGTATAACCACTGTGGGCAAAATGGCCTCTATATTGTTCACTCAACATGTGACAATTTTTTGCCGCACATACGCTGAATGAGCGTAAAGAGAGCCAAATCAAGCTTCCGCGTAATGTGGAAAACTTCGCCGAATTTCTTAGCCGCACAGCTAAATATTCAGGAAAGAGATGCAGATTCCATTTCCTCATATGTTCCTCTGTCCATTATGATATTTCGGCAATAATTCATGAAGGAATTCTTAAAATACCGAAGCGAAAATACTCTTTGTAAAAATAGGCGAAAACACGGCCAACAGCACAAACGATCATAAACTCGTCATTTCAGAAAAATAAGAGGGAAATTCAAAAATCTAAAACCATAGAGTTTTAGTGAACCTTCATGAGATGCTTAATCTCAAATATTGTAAGAAATAACAGCGAAATGAAAAAGTTGGTCCGGCGGGTTTTTTAGATGTATTTTTCATTTTACGATGTGCCGAATAATCTCGATTCCCATAGAAAACAATGGCGTAAATGCGCGTCCGATCGACCGAACACATTGCAAACTTCTCGCCGGTTCAATTTTTTTTAATTCTGAACAAATGATAATGAAAATTGGCACAATGATCCGCTGACTAATAAGCAAAAATCGTATCGTTTTAGATTTTTGAATTTCTTCGTTAATTTTTTTTATTGCCATTCTATTTATTCTGATCACTGAAATATACTGTTGCCGTCAACAATATGGCGATCTGACGGCGTTTACATGTGCAGAACAAGGGTCTGAAATTGACGCAAAATAATCAGCAAGTGTCTCCTAAATTGTACAGATCAAATACCTGTCAGGTTGTTGTCTTTTATACAAAATTTGGGTGAATATGAACCATGAATATCGCAGTAAATTGGTAAAAATAACACGAAACGAAAGCGAACTGGTGTAGAGTCTCCACTGTGAACGTGTAGTGAACGTTATCGATCGATATTTTTTGTTGCAAATTGTTACAATGTCGTGTTGCATACCCGCGGATCGCATGGCGCCAAACTTGTCCAAAGAGCGCCAAAATATGCTGAGACATAAAAGTATCACCAAAACTAAACAAATTGTCTTCGATTCAATTTGAGTGGAAGAAAACAACCGATACGTTGATTTTATGGTACATATGTCAATATATACGGGCTGTCATGGAAAAATTCATGCGTAACCTGAAAATACGAGCGACAGGCGAGCAAATTCGATCGATATTTTATTGAAATGAAATTGATACAATGTTCGCTGTCGTCACTAGCAACCAGCCAAAGCGTTGTCCGGCGGGGGCGCTGTACCCCGCTGTACTGAACAATTTAGGGCTCTTTTTGCCCATAGTGAACCTGATTTCACTTTGTATTATCAGTCAGAGTGTGTATGGTCCCTCACTTTGCCAGGTAAACACATCATGGTTGTGACTTGATGTCACTTTGTATTGTCAATATGAATGTGTATGGTTCCTCATTTTAGCCAGGTAAACACATCATGGTTGTGACTTGATGTCACTTTGTATCATCAGTCAGAGTGTGTATGGTCCCTCACTTTGCCAGGTAAACACATCATGGTTGTGACTTGATGTCACTTTGTATCATCGGTCAGAGTGTGTATGGTCCCTCACTTTGCCAGGTAAACACATCGTGTGTCATTTGATGTCACTTTGTATCATCAATCAGAGTGTGTATGGTCCCTCACTTTGCTAGGTAAACACATCAGGGTGTGTGACCTGATGTTACTTTGTATCATCAATCAGAGCGTGTATGGCCCCTCACATTGCTAGGTAAACACATCATGGTGTATGACCTGATTTCACTTTGTATCATCAATCAGAGTGTAATAGAATCCCTGACCCCAACGGGTTTGGATGGAATGTCTCACACGAGTTTGGGAATTCTGTCTCACACCAGCCGAAGGCGCATGTAAGACAGAAATTCACCAACTAGTGTGAGACATTTCATCTCAACCCATTTGGGGTGAGGGACTATTTTTCTCAGGTCCCTCCAATATCTTTAGAAAATTGCATTTTATTGTGGTAGGTTTATACTACCAAAAACCAGCACTCGATTGCTCTTGTTTCATTTGCAGCATTCCGCACTGAAAAATGAAGTTCCTTTCATTGATGCGCATATCAAACACGTTGACATGTATATTACAGATATGGCAATTTTGTTTTGTTGGTCAGCCACGAAATTCTCCAGGTCATCTGAGGAAAATATTGCAAAACAGCTGTGGTGGCCATCTGTTGATGACATTGCATGGAGGCTATCGTCTGCTACAGCCTCGTGCGCAGATGGCTCGCTCATCGAAGTCTTTCGCTAACTGTATCGCTGTCAAGTCAGTTCTTCTCCAGAAAATATGACGACGAGCGTAAACAGACCATAGGTTTGTAATGGCCTGAATTCTCCCGTTACAACATAAAAGGGGTCATCCTCCGTGTATTTGTTGCCGACGCTGACCGTACTCAAATCTAGAACAACCTGTTCACTCTGCAGTTCAGTCGCCTGTCTGCTATGGTGCCCGTTGTACATTACGCAATGTTCTATTTGTCAAATAATTCGTACAGAGAACTAGGCGCTGAGCAGAATTGACCAATCAACTTACGTTTCACATATGAGGTGTTCGTTTGTGCAACAGTAGGAGTGTGAGAACAAATTGATCTCACACTGGTGTTCTCACACTGCCAGCGCACTGGGGACGTGAGAATGTATGGTCCCTCACATTGCCAGGTAAACACATCATATTGTGTGACTTGAAGTCACTTTGTATCATCAGTCAGAGTGTGTATGGTCCCTCACTTTGCTAGGTAAACACATCATGGTGTGTGACTTGATGTCACTTTGTATCATCAATCAGAGTGTGTATGGTCCCTCACTTTGCTAGGTAAACACATCATGGTGTGTGACCTGATGTCACTTTGTATCATCAATCAGAGTGTGTATTGTCCCTCACTTTGCTAGGTAAAAACATCATTGTGTGTGATTTGATGTAACTTTGTATCATCAATCAGAGCGTGTATTGTCCCTCACTTTGCTAGGTAAACACTTCATGGTGTGTGATTTGATGTCACTTTGTATCATCAATCAGAGTGTGTATGGTCCCTCACTTTGCTAGGTAAACACATCATTGTGTGTGATTTGATGTCACTTTGTATCATCAATCAGAGTGTGTATTGTCCCTCACTTTGCTAGGTAAACACATCATGGTGTGTGACCTGATGTCACTTTGTATCATCAATCAGAGTGTGTATGGTCCCTCACTTTGCTAGGTAAACACATCATGGTGTACGACCTGATATCACTTTGTATCATCAATCAGAGTGTGTGTGGTCCTTCACTTTAATAGGTAAACACATCATGGTGTGTGATTTGATGTCACTTTGTATCGTCAATCAGAATGTGTATGGTCCCTCACTTTGCCAGTTAAACACATCATGGTGTGTGACTTGATGTCACTTTGTATCATCAGTCAGAGTGTGTATGGTCTCTCACTTTAATAGGTAAACACATCATGGTGTGTGACTTGATGTCACTTTGTATCATCAATATACAATAGAATAGACAGGTTCAAAAACAATTCTGCGAAAATTGAAACCGACAGAAATGTACTAAAAGTCTATACAATACAGAATATTAAACTACATGACAGATGTCAGACTATAACTTATGTTACTGCAAAGGTCGATATCAGGAAAGGAACAAACAAAATAATTTTAAGTATTCATGCATCAATCGATCAGAGAATAACATTTTAATTCACTTACTACAAGGAGTTCTGAAAGGGGCATAAGTAAGTAGAATTTAGATATCAAGGGGCAATGTCTACATACCTTCGTTGCATCAACGTTGTAAGGTTTAAAACACTCAGAGGGTATCATACTGAGAGGTATTGTTAGAGCTGTAAGTTTTAAAATTTTGAAGTAAGTAAATACAGATTTATTTGTGATTTCTGTGACAAATTCCAATGGACAATATGACATTAAACTGGTCCAATAATCATTTCCATTCAAGGTTATACATTACCAGACATTTGTGATTTAAAATATAAGTCGGACTATCCTAAACAAGCGTATTCAAGGTACTTTTGTATTTCATAGAATTGTAACGTTTTGATGAGTAGAATCTTGTGTTTCATTTGACGGTAGAAGTATGCATGGCTAGAAATTTAAAACAGGTTGGGACTAAGAACGATGCCTACATCCTTCACATTCTGTATTGGAGTAAGGTTAATTCAGACAACATTTCTCAAGGTTTAAATCTTTGTAGATATTTTTTCTTCAAGCTATTTTCCCTTCATAAATGTTACGATTTCAATTCATGGTGTGGATGGCACCAATAAAATTTAGGCACTTACCCTGGCTCTTTATTTGCATATTACTTAAACTTTCATGATAAGTGACATTTGTCCAAATTTACAGTGCTAAATTAGAAGAAACCTACTGCAGATACTGATCTAACAATGATATGATTATAGCATGACACTCTTAACACTATTGGTTGAAATGCTTGCTAAATTATATACTAACAAAGTGGTGTTATCATTGGCGTTGTAAATCCATTGACTGCATCACATAAACTGCCTAGATATACTAATTTTGCCAATGCAACTGTCTTTATAGACATTTTAGAATGTCTTGTCGAAATATATCAATTTAAGTACAGTGAATATTTATATTTAGCAATACTGATGCACAATTACACGTAACATTGCAATCACAGTGGCGTATTCAGTTCGCATCGTGGGTGGTCCCTCCTCACTTTGACACGTAGACCTGTGCGTGTGTAAAATGATGTCACTATGTACTGTATACGTGAGTGTGTGTAAGATTTTTCACTTTGATACGTAAACCTGCCTCTACATCACTTTGTATGTACAAAGTGGGAACCCTAAAAAAGCCGTTTTCAAGGAAAAGAAGTAGCCCACGTTGTTCAGCAACCTCTTTTATGTCAGATTCTGCAATTTTTATTTAGAAATAACCATTCCTTACCCATTGTTTCACTTTGTACTTTTGTATTTTCACTTTGTACCATGTGAACAAGCGTGTCACACTTTGACACATACACTTGCTGTGTGTGTGTGTGTGTGTGTAATCCCATAATTTTTTCTCCGTTTGACATCATCGTATACTCGTATGTTTCGCGGAGCCCCACAACTTATCGCCTTCGGCTCGAAGTTGCATGGCTCCGCGAAATACACTCTTATCCGATGACGTCAAACAGAGAATGAGGATTATACATCATGATTACAACATAAAAATTATTCACTGTCGTATAATTATGCTTTATAGTCCTGGATTGGGACGGATGATCATTCGATCACTCTTTGGTGTATTGTATAAGAATGACTGCGAATTGAAGTAATTTTTGAAATCTCAAAAGTAATCACTTGGTAACGATATGCCATTGACCAATCATTAACTATACATATGATTTTGTCGTTATTTGGTGATAATTTCTAGGACGTTTTGAAATACAGACATCAACTTGTCTAATTGCCACCTACTTGACCTCGTAGGGTTTTAGTGTGTGTACACAAGCAAACAGGTCTTACTATGCCATATTCGCCATGAGCAAGAAGCTCCCATCACTGTGCCAAAAGAGCTAAATAAACAAAGGATTATGCTTGATTTTATTTGGATTCTGTCTCAATTTTTAACACAGGGTACCAATTATTAGCTCTCATTTACAACCTTGGCAGGGTCTGTTTTGTCTTTATACAAGCAGAATTTCAGACTGTATCAAGTAGGCTTAATCAACAGTAAAGTGGTCACGTGTATATGTTACTGTTTACGGTTATTGCAAATGTTGGCTACATACGTAAATTACAACATCCAAACAGCCAGGCTAAATTCTTTGGCACTTTGCAGTACGAAATAACGCCAGTGTCACTAAGATCGGTCGCGATCTGCAAGCGCTTTCCAAGGTATACCGTCCGGCTTCCTCATTCAATGCAGACTGAACAGAGAGTAAATTATTAATAATAAGTCACTATTATCCTTCCAAGTCATTGAAGTAACATAGTTACAACCACCTTAATTCTCTCCTAACACTTGCAGGATTGGTCGCTTGCCAACGTTACTTATAACTTTAATTTTAATATGTGGATCCGGTGTTGCTAAATGTTGGCTACATACGTAAATTACAACATCCAAACAGCCTGGCTAAATTCTTTGGTACAAATTAGTGCCGGTGTCGCTAAGAGCGGCCGCGATCTGCAAGCGCTTTCCAAAATATGAGGTATACCGTCTCGCCTTCCTCATTCCATGCAGACTGAAAAGAGAGTAAATTATTTATAAGTCACTATTATCCTTCCAAGTCATTCAAATAACATAGTTACAACCACCTCAATTCTCTCCTCTCACTTGCAGGATTGGTCGTTTGCCAACGTTACTTATAACTTTAATTTTAATATGTGGATCCGGTGTTGCCTGTGCATTCTCACCTAATATCATCGTCTTCTCTGCCTTCCGTTTGATGATTGGCGCCGCAACGACCGGTTCCTTTCTCGTAGCCTTTGTTTTTGGTAAGTCAAAAGTATCAGTCATCCTATTGTAAGGAAATTGAAGACATAATACAACAGAGAGTAAAAACATAACTATTTTTGTATATCCCTACATCGTACTGCTACTTTAAAGAGATAACGGCACCCTCATGACATAATGAACGGGTGCACAACTTGAACGTGGCAGCGATATTTAGTTGAGAACGAGTAGCCTCATTTCACGATTTTAACCTACTGTTATTTTACTGCTTCTGTATATAACTGGAAATAAATATTAGGAAAGCTAAAACGTACATAACATGTATATATGTATGTTTGGATGGATGTGATATGTATGTATGTATGTATGTATGTATGTATGTATGTATGTATGTATGTATGTATGTATGTATGTATGTATGTATGTATGTATGTATGTATGTGTGTGTGTGTGTGTGTGTGTGTGTGGTGTGTGTGTGTGTGTGTGTGGTGTGTGTGTGTGTGTGTGTGTGTGTGTGTGTGTGTGTGTGTGTATGTATGTATGTATGTATGTATGTATGTATGTATGTATGTATGTATGTATGTATGTGTATGTATGTATGTATGTATGTATGTATGTATGTGATTTATGTAATGTATTTAACATACTGCAATGTAACGAGCAAAACAAACATTTCTGCTTGTATTTGCGGGTATAAATGTAAAAGTAAACGTGTGTAAGTGGTATATGAGATTCCTACAATCGTACTTTGTGTTCTCCTCTTCTACTCCAATATTTCCTGCTACAGTTACAGAACTTGTAGGTCCCCAAAGCGTGTCTTTGCCGGATTTGTTATACAATTGTACTTCAGTGCTGGCTATATGTTCTTCGCCGGATTGGCATACTTCATTCGAGACTGGTGGATACTTCAGTTAGTTATTAGTGCTCCGCTTGTCGTATTTGTCTTGATCTATTGGTTGTAAGTATTTGTTATAAATTATGTTCAGCTCCCGAAATCCCCCCGTTTTAAAAGTCACGTGAAGGGATACACTATAGAATCTTGGACCTGTGAATGCGACGTAGAAAACACTAAAAATGGCATTCTCATATTAATACGAAGTAAATTGATAAAGGAACATTGATTCAAAGTGGTGAACATTTTCACTGTATAGCCATCTCACACTTGACAATGATTCTGCTCTGCTGCTTCTTCGTTCGAAGACCTCACCATTGCCTACCATCTCAATCAACAACAGCGCCAGCGAACATTGCTTTGGCTGTAAATTAAATATTATTACATAAAAAGCTAACAATGACAAAGAAGAAAATCATGTAATTACCGTACTCCAATAGATGTACCCCATGTCTACAGTCTGAGCAACCTGACCCCTGCCTCGTGTGATGCTCTTCATCTAGACTCCTACTTGACAAATGGTATTCCATTGAACGATATAACATACTGTAAGTTGATTTCTAATTACATGACAAGCTTCTTAAAAGCCAATATTCCTTGCAATGATATCTTTTAAGGATCCTCCCTGAATCACCAAGATGGCTGCTATCGACAGGCAGAATGGACAGGGCTCTGAAGGTCATCAGGAAGTTCGAGAAAGGAAACCATGTAATGATACCGGAAAGTGTGTATGACGAAATGAAGGCAAATCCAAAACAGGATGAGAAGGTACATTTGGACATACTACGAAAGTTACTTAAATTTTTTAACAACTCTCATACCATTATTCATCCCCCATAAGAAACAGTATGAATGTAGTCCATTCTCTCAAACTGCATGAAAACGCAATAATACAGATAAATTCACACTAATGAGTTACCTGTATTATAGAATAATACACGTGAATTCACACGAATCCACATGAATACAGGCTTGCTGAATACAAGCAATGGATTATTGACTGTATTCATCTGTATATGCACTCTTCAGCTAAAATACAGGCAATAATCCATGCAAATACAGTATGTATTATTGGGTTTTCATGCAGTGAAAATTTTAAACAAAAAATTGTATTTTGTCTTATCTTAACTGTCACCTTCATGATCAATTGAAGCTAGCATACCCATCGAAGAACAGAACATAGTTGTCACCACTAGGTGTTTACATGATTAAAATATAATGAGCATTAGACCACGTACAAACCACGAAGTCATAGATACAATACCAAAAACGGCGGACATCTGGACTGTTGCCACACCAATCGAAAGGTGAAGGCGTTTCTGAAAGAGAAATAATGCCACAAACTCGGTACCCGACACGTATCAATCTGTAAAGCCTAGTAGGTGATCGTCATTTTTCAAAGGTAAATCACCCAGTATATCATACCTATTTACTTGCTCATAATCATACAGAGTGTTTATACAATAAGTGATTAAATTGAGTTGTAAGCTGTTCTTTAAATAAACTTACGTCATATCTATTTAACTACCCATGATAGGAAGCAGAAAATCAAGGACGGAAGGAAGGTTTCCTAGATATTATTAAATCTTCAACATTGAGGAAGAGAAGTCTCAATTTGTTTTTCAATTGGTGAGACATTGTTATTTATATAACAAGCTAAAAAGAGACCATCAAAATAAGAAGAACACGCGTGTGACATACGAATATCATCGCGTTTAATCTAAATCCCTCTTTTGGTAAAAGTGTAAGAACGAAAATATCTGACAAAATCATGGTGTGACCTTTTCTTAGCACGGTACGTTCCTCTAAAAAAGGCTGGCGAAGTTCAAAATACTGACAACATTCTAACAACAAACTTCACAAGACAAAACCTGAATGGTAACTAATTATCACACATACATGATGTTTCCATGATGTTTCCATCGCCTAAAGGTTTTGTAAATATGCCACCGGCAATCTGAATAGACCCTAAAGAAACAATGAATTCAATTTTGATAAGGCGGTTTGCATTATCCAAAGTCCCAATATAGTTTATATGTGCCGAAGCTGGTATCGATACCAATGTATCGATGTAATTTCCCTCAACTGTTTTACGTCAATGCTTTGATACACATAAGGAATACGTACTACTGTTTTCTACATTTCCAACATACAATTGGTGCATGTCTTTACGTATGTCCGCGTTTTAATTTTGTTGTTGTGTAGTCTACGTTTTTTAAAAGTTCAGACATTAAAGGTTCGGCTGTTAGTTACGAGAACGCGTACGTCATCATATTCTCTGGTGATGTCATCAAATTGTACATTCATTTCTGGCGAACCTGACCACAGACAAATATAGAAACAGACTAGCAACGGGTATTGTTCAAGGCGTGAAGTGGTTACGTAACCCATCCATGTTCGCCTCGCTCAGGCAGCTCTCTTTTCCGAAGAGTGCCGACCATGGACCCTTCGGTAGTTTCCGGATTTTCGCCAATTTTTAAGCGAAAGAATGTTCGCCAAATTTGATGTTGTTGTTGTCGTGTGGCGCTGCGCGGAATTGGCGTGCTGGCGAAAACGGGAGTGCTTTGAGCCTCAGGAAAGTGGGTTTTACCATTTTAAAAATGCCTCTCTCATTTTTATGAATATATAATGAGTGTGTTTGAACCAAATTTGAAAGTCTTTTATCGATACTGTCAGATTTTACTCAATGGTGTACGGTCAGTCATACCGTAGTTTACACGTTTGTCAAGGAAGGACATGTTTATGAAACTGCTGGCGTGTTATGTTTTGATTGGCGTGAAGCAGTGTTTCTGTCCTGAGAGCTCAAAGAGTAACTATGATTGCTACGAGACTGGCAGCACGATGCCATCTCGTTCGTTTTTTCGCATAATCTCGTGCAACTATCAACCACAAACAAAGTCTCCAAAAAGTGTAACACCTTTGAAGTTCATTTTAATGTGAAAAGGCCATTGTCTACTGAGGCGACCATGGAATAAAAGGAATGCCGCGTTGCTAGTCTGTTTATCTATTTGTCTGTGACCTGACGAAGAGTGTTTAGGATTTTACGTGAGGGATAGTTGTTGTCTCATACGTTATGAACATACGTATTCATTGTCATTTTCGGCAACTAAACAAGACCGATATGCTAATATATTTTTTACACTTTCTTGTATTGTTGAGTCTTCGATTTGTACAGTTGTCTTGATGCATTGCATGCGTAAAACGGTGCTTTCAACTTGGCTACTGCACCTTTGTGACGTCTCTGGTTACTTGCAGAATCGCTTTGTGCATTCTTATAATTTTCTTCCTTATTCATCAAAACAGGTTTACAAACAGCTTAGTATATTACGGGGTGTCGCTGAACACCTCCAACCTTGGGGGTGATGACTATCTCAACGCGTTTATATCTGCCGCAGTTGAAATTCCAGCTCACGCCATGGGTTTGTACATAGTTGATACCAAACTTGGAAGACGCTGGTCGCTTTGCGGAACGATGGTCCTCGGTGGATTGGCTTGTATTTTGACTCTTTTCGCCCCGTCTTGTGAGTCAAATCAAGTAGCTACTTTACCAAGAGTAAACTATTGGGTGGATGTTCACTTTATCAGGCAGATATTTAAACTTTACAATAGATGATCCACAACATCTGTAAAGTGGAAATCTGGAAACCTGAAATTTCCAACACAATTTCGTTTCTTTTACACTAATTTATGCATGTTCACAAGGTGTGAATTGTGTAAATTAAATACAGTAACCATTTCTGGTAGGTTATGAAAAATCGGGGGGGGGGGGGATTACTACTTTTACTTGTATAATTAATTTTGTCGAGTGCCGAAAATATGTGTTCAGTGGACATTGGATAAAGAGCATTGTTTCCTGAATGGAACATATGGAATTATAATGACTAGTGTATTTTGTGTTCCGTCAAGGTGAAATGGAATGGATAGGAATTACTCTGGCAATGATGGGAAAGTTTTGCATCACGTGTTCATTGGAGTCAATTACATCTTTTCTGCTGAGATGTATCCAACGCCTGCGAGGTAATGTTGATGATGATGATAATAATGATGATGTTTATGATTATGTTCATTATTATTATTATTATGGTGATGGTTATGCTTATAATGATATATGACGACGGTGACGACGACGACGAATAATAATAATAATTAATAATTATGATTTTTTATTATCATCATGGTCGATGCTGTTCTAATATCCCCATCGTTATTGTTTATCAGTATCTGTTATTTGAATTGTTTAATGCATTGGAAAAGAAAGGAAGTGCGTAGATGGAATAATTGCAAGATGTTAATGTTTTTTATGCGCTTCAAATATAATGATCACTACAGAATGTCGAAAGACTAAGTAATACAATATATGGTCGTCCAGATCAAGCTTACCTCATCAAAGGGAATTGTTATACGTAGTCTTGTTGTTGGATAGAATTAGAGGTTATAAACGGCAACCGAGGGAATTTTGTTGCAAATATAAGACCTCTGGGGTGAAAATTAGCATATTTAGCTGGAAATAATCACCGAGCGAAGCAAGGTGATTATTTCACCCAAATACGCTAATTTTTACCGCAGAGGTCTTATATCCGCAACCAAATACCCAAGCGCACCGTTTATATCCTCATTATAACAAGCTAAAGATAAAAAAGTGGACAATGTCATTATTTAGGGCCGAAATTGGAACGAGAGCTCAGGAGCGCCCAGCTTCATACAAACTCTAAAAAGAACGTTTCAGAACGTGCGTGTGTGCACAGTTGAATTCATAAAATACGGTTACGCAATGCATGGATATCGCGATTAGACATCGAACTTGAAGAATTTTACTTCAAAAAAACAAACGCTCAAAAAACAAAAAATCAAAAAACAAAAAACAAAAAATCAATCTCAATCAATAGACTTGTTTGACATTATGGCGCGTTGAGCTCTCAAGTTGGCGTTCGAAATTTGTGCGATCTCAAAAATGTTATGCGGCGCGCAGGCCTTCTTGTTGAGAATATAAAACCTTGCTCCAGCCAATCAGATTGCCGGATTCCAGCTGAGCATATTATAATAGAAAGTAACGCTTTGGGTATAGCTATTGGATAACACCAACATAAAAGTAAAGTTATAAAGGCAGCGGTTTCTGGGGTAAAGTTTGTAATGTCACTTCAGTTTTACGCGCTTACAAAACAATTCTATCTAAAACTATGAACCTCTCACCGACCAAAAAGTTTGGATGGTTTTAAGTCAGTTTTGTGCCTCATAAAAACAAACGCTGAGAAAATCATAAAAACGTGACGTTTTTAACAATTATCCCTAGCGAAGGCAGGTGTACACTAGATATTGGCACAACGCGCGACATATAGCACGAACTGCCCTGCGAGTGCTATATGAGCTTCACGCTCTGATAAGGAAGTTAGGAGAGCAAATTTCAAAACATTTAATAATATAAATAGTACTTAATATAGATTCTAATGCCGAATATCTATGTTATCTACACGTTTCTTGTCTTAACTTCTATATCAGTTAAAGAGCCTATTTTAGCACAGCCGGCGCGAGCTCTTGTCCAATCAGAACGACGCGCGCAAGGCCGTATTAGACACGCGGATATAATAAAATGTGAGTTACTATCAAATCTAGTTAAAATCAGTTACAAATGCATGTACCGTGCGCGTATACGAGTGACGACTGAAATTATTAGTTCGGAGATGTTAAAGTAGTTTGTTTTGTAGGGTTTTTAATAATTTCTCACTGTCACTCAGACAAATGCGGAAATGAAAGTGACTGATTCATGATATCAAAAAACTGCTTCCCTTAACGAGAATTATGTCTGTTACTCAGTTCAAGACAGGATCGTAGACGGTGTAAATACAGCTACTTAATTAAGATATGCACTTCGTGTTTGGTAGGGAACAACTATATGATGCTTAAGCGTATGAACTTTAGGCCTATAGAACTTAATTTACAGATGGGAATCAAAAATGACTGTCAGGCCTCTATACGAAAATATTACATTCGATGTTTGACATGTACCACCTGTAGACTGAGGTCTTTGGGCGTTCACTATGGCATCTGACTGAAAACAACAAGCGTCGACGCCGCAAGTCCATCAAATTCTAACGCTAACATTGTGATGTGTTGCTATTATTCGGTTCATCAATCGTTTCCTTTCTCTTGTATGCCTTCGTCAAAACAGAAACAGTGGTGTTGGAGTGTGCTCTATGTGTGCACGAGTTGGTGGAATACTGGCACCACAGATCTTACTGTTGAGCACATTATGGGAGCCATTAGCTGTAGTGGTTTTTGGAGCTTGTTCGATCAGTGCCGGTCTGTTGGTTTTGCTCCTACCGGAAACCAGGAATCTAAAGTTACCAGAGACAATAAAAGAGGCTGAGCTGGTCGAAAGGTTAGTACTGAATTTTTAATATGTTTTTCTTCGGTTGGTTTTTTTTGCTGTTTGTCATCGCTGCTTAATAAGGATTTATTTGCATGAACAGTTTGTATAAATACACAGTTTTAGATAAGTGATTAAATGATGAAGACATGGAAGTGGTTCGAACATAATGTTGCCCGGCATGATATTCGCATGTCATGATATGGGTCGCGGTGAAGATATGACTCAATTCGTTTCATTTTGTTCAATTGTATTCATTCAGTGATCATTGTGGTGCATGGTTTTGACAAATGGCCAAGTGTTTCTTCTAATTTCCTCCATGTTCATCAGCGTATAAGATTTCGCTTCAATAGGTTAGCCATTCGACATATATCAATCACAGAGTGGGAGATACACACTGACAGTCATCGATATAATGTGCATGTGTAAATAGAATCAGAGTATTTCGATGATAAAGTACATTATATTACCATGCTCTGCCCGTCGCATTTTGATTGGTCGAGCTGAACCACGTGACTGACCACAAATACACAGTAATGGTCTGTTTATATGCCCGTGAATATGAATAATAAGATTAACAACTCAAAGTATCATAACTTTACAGCTCAAACGTAGATCATAATCAATCACAAAATAAAAATGAGCACTTGTAGGTCATGTTGAGATACTTTTTTCTGAAAAACATCTCAGGATTTGCCAATTTTTTACAGCGCGCGTGACAGTGCGTCGCGTATTGTTCAGTTTCTGGGGCCTAGTTGTCGTTCGCTCCTGAAATTTTCGGAAATTTTGACGGTTTTCTGGGGTTCGCTGATAATATAATGGATATAACAGACTCCGCTCTGACCATTAACGTTTATTTGTGGGCGCGGGCTCGAGGAAAGCCAAATTAACGGGCTCGGCAAGCCTCGCCCGTTAATTTTTGGCTTTCCTCTCGCCCTTGCCCACAAATAAACGTTAATGGTCAGCGCGTCGCCCGTTATTTCTATATTTAAGCATCAATATACATTATATGTTCCATAGTCTTGGTTCAGGAAACAATAGGGTAATTACCGATTGTAAACAATGTAAAACGACATTAAATGTTTAAATAATGTCTAGACCTACAGCCAGGAAAAAGACTGAAATGGGCAAAATGACTGGCAGTGAGAAAGTGGTTGGTTCAAGCAAAGAGAGGTATTTGGTGGAGGAGACGCCCGAAGGAAAAGATTTCCACAATGGCTTAGAAAACCCGATTATTAATGTAACAGACGAACGAGCTGTGGACGTTGCAACTAAGACAAGCGGATTATAACAATAATATACTCCACAGATATTGTACCAATGACATTGATATAAGCTAGCCTATCATTCGACATGACAAATTGGGCTTATGAGAATAATTACTTTTATGAATATTCTCTCGTTGCATATCCACTATCCAGAGTTTGTTCGCTTGTTGATCAATAAGGAATAATTTTTAATGATTATCATATCATTTCCGTAACTAGGAAAGGAATTAAAATATAAGCCATATGTTTGTTACGTGGTTATGAGTTATGGGTGTTTTTTTTGTTATTGAGTCAATAAGGATTACATCTTTTTAATATTTTTCATATATTTCCGTGACTAGGAAAGGGTTTTTAAAAATATTAGCCATATATCTATTGCGTGGTTATGAGATTGCCAATGGTAACCATTTCAATAATCTGCTCATCATTGTAATGTGTTCAGGTTCAAAGATTATTCACTTACTGTTTCATCTGTTGGGCAAATCAGTATCTGTGGTACCACATTACTTTTGCGGCAGACGTGATGCTTTCAATTGTTAATCTAAAATACTGTTTCATGTATGAATGGTAAATGATTGTAACTTGAGCCACGGGTAATGTAATTGAAAAGGCGCTTAACATATGTGCTGTGGCATTTTGTTGTGAAGTTGAACACTTCTCCAAATTTTCGATCGGGGGAGAATGGGCATGGTTCACTT
>NW_027248278.1:13678434-13739696 GCF_041260155.1 Ptychodera flava
ATGATAAGTAATATAGTATATGGAAGATGTAAAAATACCAACTTCATCTTCCTTTGCAATAACATTATATTAATTAACTTTGGCTACTTATCGTGCGTGTAGTGAAATCCCAAATTTTATATAGTAGTAGTCCCATACTCTGTGTTTTATGCTATTGGCATGTGAACATTTTGGTAGTAAGTATTATAGTTTATAAAGAGATGACCTTAAACTTGAAAGTATACAAACCTCGTGTGCTTTAGCTTTTGATAACAACATTTGATAAGATGGGATCATTTTCCTTTGCTTTAAGTTAACTGAAAAAAACATTAATGGCACAATTAATAAGAAGGGTAAGTCATCTTTTTTGTAAATTTTCATAATTCTGCAGCATGTATCCAGGTTTCCTATTTGTGATGGTAAATTCTTTGTAGCAATGCTTATTCTTATAATGAGTTATATTTTACAGTCATTTGCTTACATGTCAATATCTGACCAAGTAGGAAATAACAGCAATAGCCTTACATTCTGTCATACTATCTCCATTACATAATGTTTCCAATCCACTAGTCTATCGGACCAGCTGAACTGTGATGTCAGTGATCAAACAGATACCTTGGTGTCTTACACCGTGGACAATTGAATATTTTCCTTTCAACACTGCAAATATATAACATAATTTACATTCCTCGATATTAAGAATTTTATGACGAGTAAAATGACTCTCAGGCCTAACTCAGACTAAGTCATGTAATATAATTGAGAATAAACTTACTTTCTTTACCAATTTCTCCAACACCAAGTATACCGATGGAAAGACTTGGCAGTGTTCTGTACTGAGGATTGCAAGCCTTCAACAAATCAGACCTTAGTAAAGAAAGTACATCAAAGACAACTCACATACAGCTCCATTTTTGAGTCTTAGGACATTTGTTATATTTGAATGATAGCTTGAAGTTTCATTCCTTGAAGTGCTGTCAAAATATACAGTCTTGACCTGACAACACAACGACACTAGATATGTGGAATGTCAAAGGTTATTAATAACCTTTGACACTCCACATTGCTGACAACAGAAATTTAGTGTCGCTTAGAATCAGTTTGTTCGCAAACAAACTAACACTTCGTGTTAGTACACAATGTAATTTTGGCGAGGTCATATGTGCTTGTTACCGGTCATTTTGGGGAGGGGGCGCTGGAGAAGGAATATTATGTTTCAGGGAACAGTACACTGACAATATTATCAACGACTACATTCATTGTCATTTCGAGGTTGTGGCGGACTACAGCTGTGATCAGTGTTTCGTGCCACCATGGAAAAATGTAACAGATGAAAATATCATAATGCTGGTGTAACAGGAAGATGGCGCAGTCATAAAATTACTGAATAATCTTTTAAGAGATGGGAATTCAGCCGAGCAGTTCTGATCGCAGATGTACCATAGAATGAAAGGTCGAATAAGCGTAGTTATACTAAATTTTATACATGAATTGCAAAGCGTCAACATTGACTGCATCAATCGGAGTAGGAA
Organism: Ptychodera flava; assembly: GCF_041260155.1. Lineage (NCBI taxonomy): Eukaryota > Metazoa > Hemichordata > Enteropneusta > Ptychoderidae > Ptychodera > Ptychodera flava. The sequence goes on from NW_027248278.1 coordinate 13,679,946, forward strand.
ATTACCTAAATATGCCAAAGGTGTTATATGGAATTCGCAGTGCAGGGTTGCATATTTACGATTAATTTGTTATATTTGGGTCATTGTGAAAATAAACAGAATGCTGTGAAGTGTATGCTTCTGTGTTTCTGCAATTCTTTTCTGATGTAGCACTTGCTGGGGTCTCATTTTAAAGCTCTTTGAGCAAGAAAAACTTTCTTTGTCTTAGTTTTTTGAAAACATAAAATTTAATTTTTCTGCCACAGATTTAACACAGGAATGTCGAGTACAATAAATTTCAAATATCGCCAAATGTCGGGTAATTTGTTTAGCTTGTTGCAAAATTTTGCACTGTGAAACCCAATTTTTATTGTTGATTTGGTAAGAGAATTGTTGAAAGTTTCATTCAGGAAAATTCGAGCAAAAGTTAAGTATTTCACTTTCGAGGGGCATACTACCTTAAACACATACCGAGACAACAATTGTACAAACAAATGATGAGGCAAACAGAACATACCATTTAGCTTTTCTCTGACTCTCTCTTATCTCTGCAAAATTTCTTTCATGGGCAATGATTTGGCCGATGACGTAGTCTCTCACATGAATTCCAAAGACAGCACCGAATCTTGTCATTGTGTATGTAGGAAATGGCTTTGATCTGTCAAGTTGCTTAAATATTCCATCCACTCCTGCAATGGTGTGAAAAGACATGTTTTAGACTGACGACCAACATAGTAGGCAGCTTTGGGTACTGCATATCTGTAGGAAGCTATAAATATGAAATTTCAGAGCTGTTCGACCTCTATTCTCAGAAAATTAAATGTTATGTAATGGATAAAATAATTGACATAAACTTCATGAGAAAATTTAACCATCAATTGAACAACCTAAGTGAGGCTCTCTCTGGCAAGCAAAGTTTTCGTAGCTACAAATTAGATGAAGGCTTTGATTTTTGAGATTGTTAATCATGTACAATGGGGAAAAGTGAGACAAGTGACATACCTATCGAGTTAGATCTGCTGATATATGCGACGAAAATAAAAATGAAAGGAATTGCTGAGAAAATTCCATATATCAAATATGTAATGATGAAAACACTTTTAAAGAAGACATCATTAGGATTCGTCATACATAATACCCTATAACGTTCATCTATATTTTAACAAGCAACTAATCTACAATCTAATTTTGAGAGCTTTTTCGGGAAACTATTCCAGAAAGGTCGGGTAATAACACTTATAGTAAAACGCGACCAATATTGATAAATCAGCCATCAAAATTAACATGTTCAAATTTCACCCTTTTTTATCAAACTTTTGATACATAAAACCCCAAACAGTGATTGCTTTAAACGAAGATTCATTATCCAAAATAACGACAAACAACGAAATTTTCTTTTTTGAAATTGATTGGATTTCGCTTTCCCGCCTTAAAACTCGGTCCCTGCAACCATAAAGATATTGCCTGAATATTGCAAGACGGATGTATAACATACTCTGATTTGTTGCTGATAATTCACAGCATCTCCGTTCGATCGTGTCGATCATAGAAAGAGCCAAATTGCAGAGGCCAAACAGTAACCACGTATTTTAGGTACAGAAAAATGAATTTGAACAAAACCAAAAATTAAAATGGCACACTTGAACTACGTACTCAGCTCGAAATTGGATTTAAAAATGTAAAGAAAAGCCGGAAATCGAGATCAACTTTAAACGCTAACGTTAAGATTCACCACGTGCTCAAAAAAGTAAATACAATTCATAGTTCAAAACAACGTCTACGCATTCTTACTTATGGAAAGGGGTTAGATTTTCTCTTGGCCGTCAACCCGGGCCGTAACTTGCCAGGATACCATATAGATCTGAGAGAGACTTTTTAGCCTAAAATGAGAATCATGATAAATTTCGTCATCATTTGTGAAGTCATCCATAGGAACTTGTAAAGTACATGTACTCCTCTTTTACTTCACCATCAAATGAGAGAAAAATCCATGTTGGACCACGATAACATGTAAATTCCTGAGTCAGTTTTTAGGATGACCTGGTAGATTATTGTCGTGTCTTCCATAAATGACCCTCTTACCAGCCCATGTGATCTGCATCCACTTCAGCTTTGGTAACTCATACAGCAATGTAGCCACCGTCAGAGGGTCTGTGAGCAGAATCTCAGCTTCTTGAAGAACTTGCATCTCATCTTCCGATAGTTTCTTAAACAAACCGTGTGGTTCATCTGCGGAAAAATTGAGACGTATGTCGTACGTTGTTATACAATTGCACTGTACCTGCAAATTTCTTAATAGATTATTCATAGTGTATGGTCGTGATGCTCAAGCTACCGTGAGATGTATATATTAACATGGTTATTGAAAGATGTTAACTTTAGTTAAAATATCTCTCGCAAATCGAACCTGCAAAATGTAAATTAATTAAAAATCCGTCTTTGACGATCACTTATTCTGTACATTATGGACTTCACGTTTCAGATCAATGGGGTTGTTTACCACATCTGTAATAGTATATTATATATTTAGGTCGTTGACCTTGACGCGCAACAACTTTTTCTACTTCTGTTATTTGAAGTGTAGATCCGTAGTGATTTAGTGTCACAGTCTATACAAATACTACTGTAACAAATTATGGCCTGACAATGTCTATGATATGAATAAAAGTGGTCCGGGGTGCAGGTGCAGCAAATCATTGAAACATGTGAACGCCAAGCCTCGCTGAAATAGCACACCCATTTCCCTACGGAATAGCGTTTTCGTACATTTCTTTAGTCCAACGTCACATGTCCTCATTGGATTTCCACAGTGAAAAGGTAGCCCTATGCACTTCCTCCCTTCTAGACGATCTTTAAATTCGACAACCGAACTGACTGGCTCACCTTTCGGGCGTGTGCTTCGACGAATTTCACTGGTATATCCGGGTGTAAAGTTCGAAGCATAGCGTCGATGCCGTGCACTTTGCTAAACACTGTAACCATTGGTAGCTGCTCTATCGTCGCCATTTTGTCTAGCATCGGTTTATGCAGACTCGATAAGGGTGCGTGTAATTGCAAGGCAGCGGTTAGTCTCACAATTTCCTACCACTGAGCGATATTTGACAACGCGACGACTTGAGATTCGCCTAGTCTGTGATGGCATATGTGTTGATTGATCAGTTGACTCTGATGTAGCTTTTATGAAAACACGTGCACTCGTCATTCAGGTAAGCGTGAGAATTTCTTTCCCAAAGATTTTTCTGACCTCTGACTTTTACAGCTCCTTTGAGTCTTTCACATCTGCGCGACCTCTGATTTTTAAGTCAACGCGGGTCACTCTACGAATGGCCATGTTCTACGTGACCCGTTTAAGCCCGTCGAAATAGTACCGTATGCCTTACCGTTTCTATTCATATCTAAATAGTAAAGACCTTTGCTGTTTACAAAATAAAACGAAAAGAAAGTTACAGACCCTAAAATGCTGCTATCCAAACAAGTGGGTTACGCTGATCGACTGCAGCGCGTATAGTGAGCTATGTAACCTCCATAAATGTAACATGTACCATAATTGTTATAAAATGCACGCATAAATGTAATATCGCTAATAAATGCAACAAAAATCAAGAGTAAACGTTATGGAAACACTAACTATAATTATAATGAATGGTAACCATAAACGTAATACAAAATGAGCCATAAATGTAATACATGTCAACCATTAACGTAATAAATCTATTTTGTCATCCTAATAGAAGAATTAGCCCTTAATTATTTTTCCATGTGATACAGGAAAGCAATAGCACACATTGTTCATATCATTATTGTTTGCGTTTTGTGTGTTTTGTGTATTTTGAAAGTGTATTTACGTTTCGCTGTTTTGTGTACAGAACTGATTAGCCACGGCGAGACAGCAGTAATCTGCCCGTCAGTGCAATCTCTACTCCAGAGTGAAGAGACTATATAACACTACGATCCTTTAACGCTGTTTCTTTTCGAAAATTTGCCACACTTTCTTCGTCGGTCGCCTCAAATTCATATACAGTGGATAACTTGTGTGGGATATTTTATGCCTTGTCTGTATTCCTATGTTTTCCTACTTTAACTTTCTTCCTTCACTGGGAATGCTAGGATGTGTCATTTTGTTCTACTGTGTCCAAGGTAGTGTTCGTATTGTGTTTACTAGATTAAAATATTGATACATGTTCTTGTCAACATGTTTTGTGTCGTATAGTTTCTGGTATAAGGTTGTATATTTCTCTTTTGATTGTTTTGAGTCGTCTGTTGTAACCTTTGTGCACGTGTGGTATCACTGGTTGACGAACTATTTTGACGCTTCCTTATTATATCATTGTTAGTTATTAGAACTTCTGTTCCACTTCCTTTATCTAACGGTTTGACAGCTATCTCGCCGTCTTACGATAGTGCACTGAATGTATTCTATTCTGAGTTTGGAAAGGAAACCATATAAATATATATTATGGCCCGAACCAAATTTAATGTATATTATAGCCCGAACATGGGACTATGTGCCTAAGGGTACGTCGGGCAAATGGTCTCCTGCCCCGAGGGTACATAATTCCATGATTGGGCTATAATGATTTTTACATGCCTCTCTGACATGAATTTTCTCTCCATTTTTTTAAATTTAGGTACAAATGACAATTATGCTTTATATTTCCATTTTAGACGAAAATCTGTTGTAAAAATAGAACGATTTTTATCATTGAAAGGCGCATTAATATATTTAAATCACTGGTATTTGATTTATCGATATTTTTCGCATAATTTTGTAAAAAATTAGTAAAAGATGTAATTTTATCATTTTTATATTCAAAAGGTTGTCAAGTTGAAAATAGTTCCGGTTAACTTTCAGTCCAAATGGCTATGCGGCCCGCAATGTCATCAACGAGTTACCATTCAATCCTATGGAGCACGCGACCTTCGCTATACAAGGCATGTAAAAAGTTTATTATTTACTCAGGGCATTTGCATCATTTTAACCCGTTCACAGCTGCAATTTTTCCCACCAAAATCATAGTGTGCAAGATTTTGTGAATTTTTCTGTAATTTGTTTGGACAATTTTGGACCAAATGAACATCACATTTTATTGGCTTCAGTTTTTTATCAAAATTTAAGCAAAAGTTAGAAAAAAATTGACTGGTGTATATTTTGATATAGGGACAAAAATTGACTTTGGCGCTGAAAGGGTTAATATGTAATAATTAACGCATGTTACCCCATCAGTAAATAACACTTCACCCAATATGCAATACTAACCCAATTAGTAATAACACTTAACCCTACATGTAATAACACAAGTAATACCGAGCGAAGTAAGAAAAAAATACACATAGCAACCATGACCAAACCCCTTAGTAACCAATAACACTTTCAACACTATGATGAGAGTGAAGATGGTAATGATCATTTCGGTCAGCACTACCAAAAATGCCATGTAAACCATAAATACGCCCTCATCTAGCAATTAAAGTTCAAATGATCTCACGAACTGTGTTCAGTGAATGCAAAATAGTATGGCCACTGTTTTAATGTCCTTAGTATTCACCAAAAAATCGTTTTTTTTTAAAGATACGACGATTCACAAAACAATCAGTTTGTTTGGTAAAAGATAACATGATTGTCACCATTGTTTGATTAACTAATAAACGAAAAATGCAACAACTACAACAATCGCAGACTCCACAACCAAACCTTTTGCATAAAACGTCATTTTCACACCTTAGGAATACTGCTGTTGATCGTTTGCACTGTGTATGGAAATGAATAAATAATGTAATCTGCAGTAAACAACTTTAACAAGCATCGAATAGACTTTCCATAAAAAATTATCAAAATCTTGAAAAGAAATATATGTGCACGGGTATCTTCTGCAATATGAAAAATCTAGGGACCATTAAAATGTTCAATCATGCACCTCATTGCAACTTGTTGAAACGTGTAATTTCATAATACTTTGTAATAGACTGTTATGTACGTCATTTTACCCCACTCGTGGCCTGAGTTTTATTAGTCTAGAACATTCTGAAAGCCCGGTGCGGACTTAGTCCAAAAATCTAGCAACATATTTATATAACGATTACAATTTACAAGGAGAACAAAAGACAGAAATACCTCATAATCTTCTTAACACCATAGTTAATCTCGATCCCAGGCCTTTTCAAGTTAATTAAGGGTTCATATGCATATTTAATGAACGGTGTTTTTAGCGATATTACCCCTAAATTACAGCATTAAATTTAATTAAATGTGCTACATATGTTGATCTGATAGATATCTAATTGAGCAGTGTCAAGTTAATAAACAGCTCATTATTAAGTAAAGTTTTGTAATTAATGATTTAACTCTGAAAGTACTGTGCATACTATTAATGAACCTGTCGTGAAACACGTGAGAACATTCAGTTCACATCTGGTATATAGGTTAAAACTACGAGGATAGCCAGAAGTTTAACATGGCCATTCTGTGCTGAAATTTCGTTTAAAGGTGGATTTATTATACGGATTGCATCTCGAAACTGTAGTTATTTTTTGCTTGACTCTTCCTTAGATTATTGGCTCGGACATTTAGAAAACAACTTGTGCGTTCTTTTTGTTGTCGATGGTTCGTTCATTGAGTGAATACCATCAGTATCCTCTTTCCCAGCTCACAATATGCTTTAAATCTTCGCCATTTACATATCTCCAGTAGTTCTCGACGAATACGTCTATAGCCTGCAAAGAATCGTTTTCATTAATATCATTTTTCGAAAGAAGGATCTATAAATTAGAAAATGTCTACCTTTATTTCCTTGCTTATCGAAAAATGTCTAATTTTGAGTTGTTTGCTAAGGCAGTAAACATAGCTACACATAATAATATATCTAATATTCAGTATTGTAATCGTTATACTTAACGCTTATATTTTGTATTCCTGTGTTTACAAACTTAAGCCCAAAGTTGAATTCTCTTCTTGTTCATGTTAATAACGCTCTGAATGATATTAAAGGAGAATGTAATCTGCTCTATTTAATGCTTTCATTTCCACTTATGGAGGTAAAATATCATCATCAAATCACAACGTACGGTACTAAATCACCCAGCGAAGACACCACAACTTTGTCAATAAAAATGGACAGTGCAAATGTTCTGTTTTTGGAACAAACGAATGGTCTATACACTTGAGTCCAAAACACTATGCCATGCATTTCTTCAAACCTTGTCAGAGGTATTAATCGAACTGTCAATAAGATGTATGAATCTTGAGATTAATTCACGACAATTTTTTTCTTTTCCTTGATAGAACAATTTACTTTTACTTCTTGACTCAAAATTGTTCAACATACCATTATATGATTGCGAAAACTTTAAAGACAACTATACAGTGTTGTGCCGCAATTAGATTATGAGCAGTTTAACAATAAATTTTATTGCCTCATGAAGTAATAATTTACCGTATGATTCGTAAAACATTTCGTAGAAGATGTAAAAATACCAAACTTCATCTTCTCTGGCGATAACATTATATTAATTAACTTTGCCTACTTAGCATTTGTGCAATGAAAAAACAAAACTTTACTATCTATACAGTAGTAACCCAATACTCTTTCTTTTAGGCTATAGGCATGTGGACATTATGGTAGCAAGTACTATAGTTAACATAGAGATGACTGTAAACTTGAAAGTATACAAACCTCGTTTGCTTTAATCCATGCTGCATAGTGCGGTGTAATTGTAACCTGTTGAGGATATCAGTTATAAACAATCAATGTCAGAATAACCTCTACATGAAGTTACAAACTTGTTCAGCCGTTTTTCGGGGAGATCATAAAAAGGCACTCAGTCGATAGACTTCAATCAAGACACAGGTGATTGCTTAATAAGAAACACTACCGTTACTTAGGTCCTTTACTCCCGGATTCTCTACCATGTATTAGGACGTCGGAATACAGAAACGTAGTAGTGGTTTAAGGTAGAACGCACCTCGGGGACAGACAATCGGACTCTCAAATTTCTACAATTCTTTTCTGATCTACCACTTGTGGGGGCTCATTTTAAAGCTCTTGGTGTAAGAAAACTTTTCACCGTCTTAGTTTTTCAAAATTCGAAAATTTTATTATTTTCCATAGAGTTAACACAGGGATGGCGGCCATTTTGAATTTGAAATATCAGTAAATCGTTGGTTATTTGTTTCTCTAGAGCGAAAATTTGCACAGTGACCCCCGATTTTTATTCTTGATTTTGAAAGAGAACTGTTGACAGATTCCTTGATGAAATTTTAAGCAAAAGTTTAAGTCTTTACTTTCGAGGTGCATACTACCTTAAAGTGTTGCACCGTTTATTCTTATAGGCCTAAATTGATGGTGCTGTCTCTTCTCCTCTTGTGTCCGTAAAGCCATCCTATATCTGTACAGTGGTTATTTACATACGATTGAAATCAGACTCGTCATACCATCCATTGTAATTGTGGTATTCATGCGTCAGACCATCTTTACTCGTACGCCATTATCATTACCATTTTTCGCTTTGTTTACAAGTTCTAGGCTTACTGGTCACGACGCGAAAGGTAACAAGTTTAGGTATTACGCAATTATGGCAACGTTGACGTCAAAGTGAACGACCTCTGTAACTCTTCTTTAAGCCTTTCACTCGAACTCATTACCCATTGTTGCAAGACTAACTATTACTGTGCAGGTGTTCGATCACAGCAGAATTCAACACAACTCTAAGACACATGTTTGAATGTATTCATGAAGACAGGCTCTTTCAGACAAGCTCTGATTAAAATCAGATTTAGAGATAGCGACATTCCACCTTTGCTTTTCTTTGCTGTTCTCATAAATAGAAGTTAATTATAGCATGGAGTAGGAACTACCTCGATGATTACAGTGATGTGACTATCAACGAACGAGAACAGCGAAGAACGTACAGGCAAAGGCGGAAACGTCGCCATCTCTACAAACGACTTCAATCAGATTGGTGCAAAGCATGCAACCAGGGCCAACCGGATAAACAATAGTCTATCGTCCTTATTGTATTAACCCTTTGAGTGTTGTGGTCAGATTGGCTCTCTGTTGAGAAATAACAACTGCTTTGATGAACGTGTGGCTGCAGAATTAGTGAACATGTTCAATATCTAAGACCTTTGTCTTGATTGTTTTGTGTTATTTGTCGACGGCAGAAATGGTTTCTTGCAAAGTCATTGATTACATGCTGAATGTTAATTTCTCCGATTGATGTAGGTGGCTCTTAGACGGGAAGATCCGTCGCTCGATGGGGCTCTCTATGCTCCTCCTCTTGTAGGTGGAGGAGCGTAGAGAGCGCCGTCGAGCGACGGATCTTGTCTATGTGGCTCTGAATCATAGACAAACAGCCAAGAATCATGAGTGCCAAAGGAGTCACAATTTGTAAACTTTCAAATATTATCATAGTTAGGGCATGTGTCAGACTACGACTCATCACTGTAGGTTGTGAAAACGTTCAATAATAAATGGACACGTGGAAGTCGAGATTGAACATTTAAATAAAGATTAACAAACATAATTTACCTTGTACCAACATAAGTTTTCATGGCCACCTAGCAGTTATATTAATGGGTTCGTGTAGCAATGTATTATTGCGAAAAGACAATCACGTGTACATTGTGGTGTCTTCGTCCAATAGTTCAAACTCGTTTAATGATTTCTCAGTGATGTCTCAAGATGCGAATTGGCATAAAATTACATAGTGGCTACCTGTGGGTGTTTCCAGAGTGGACTATCGTCGGGTAATGGTTCTGTCTGAAACACATCAAGGATGGCAGCAGATAACCAGCCTTTGCTGAAAAATGTAATCAATTAAACATTAACGTTTACAAAGTCGAACGATGGAAACTCGAGACAACAATTCTTTGTTTATCCTGCATGAATTTTTCATGAAATTATATTTAAGATTGTACAAACATTTATCGAACTATATATAGTAGAGCAACATGACAAATTTAGTACGAAAATGAAACGTTCTTGTGACTAACTTTAGGTTTCTTTCACTAAACTGTATCTTAAGTTTTGAGACATGACACAAACCTACCTCAAGGCATGGAGAATGCTCTCTTCAGTGATAATGTTTCCTCTTCCAACATTAATGAAAATGGATTTCTGAGTACCGAAGAGGCAAAAAATATAATCCCATTTGTTTCCCCATAATAACATTAAATTTTACCCACGTATGACTTTAGAAGTTGAAAGACTATTTTGACTAAATTGTGAAAGAAATACATGTACTTTATTTATTTTTTTATTTCATTGTATTTTATTTCATTTTATATTATTCTATAATGTTTTATTCTTAGACTATTTTATAAAGATAGCAACTAATTTGGAACACTCATTGGGCGTTAAATAACTGTAGGCGTTAGATAACGGACTTTACATTATCAACAATGCCAGTTTTTACTGCCAGTGGAACCTGAAATCATCTGTAGCAGGGTCATAGGGATAACTTGACTATATTTAGCTTTAAAACTTACTTTAGCTTGACAAGGTTGTAAAACATCTCCATTTAACAACCCGATGGTTTCCTGTGTACTGGGTAAAACGTTACAGATGTAGTCACAGTTTTCGAGGAGTTCTTGGAGTCGATCCATCTTCCTGTAGTGGTCAACATGTTCACATCTCTTCTCTGCCGGTAAATCCTGTCTAACAAGTCCCCAGACAATCATACCAAGGGTTTTACATGCCCTAGCAACTATAAATTGTAAGAATGGATATAAAACTTGATTTTAAAAAATGATAGAATTTGAAAAAGTAAAGCTCATTATGAGGTTAACTAAATGAAAATGTTGTGAATATTTCTTTGCTTATCTTACTTTGATGGGCAGACGACTTGTCAGCAGGTGCGTTATTTTTCCTTTGCTTTAAGTTAACTAAGAAAAACACTTATGGCTCAAGTAATAAACAGGGTTAAGTTATCTTTTGTAAATACTCATAATTCTACAGCATGAATCCAGGTTTCCTGTTTGTGTCGGTAAAGAAGTCTATTTGTAGCAATTCTTATTCTTATTTAGAGAAATGTATTATTCTACAGCCATTTGTGTACATGCCAATACCTGACCAGGTAAGAAATAACAGCAATAGCCTTAACATTCTGACATACTGTCTCCATTACATAATTACCCCAATCCACTGGTCTATCAGACCAGCTGAATAGGGCCTAACTCAGACTACGTTATATATTTGAAAATAAACTTACTTTCTTTACCAATTTCTCCAACACCAAGTATACCGATGGAAAGATTTTGCAGTGCTCTATACTTAGGATTGCAAGACTTCAACAAATCAGACCTTAGCAAAGAAAATGCATCAAAAGACAACTCATATACAGCTCCACTTTTGAGTAATAGGACATTTGTAATGTTTGAAAAATAGCTTAAAGTGTTATTCAATGAAGTGCTGTCAAAATATTTAGTCACCTGACAACAAAATGGCACTGTACATGTGGAATGTCAAAGGTTATTGATGACCTTTAATACAGTAAAAAATTAGGCCGATCAGCGAGAGATAAAATAAAATGCTAGTTAAAAGCAGGGGATAAAAACTGAAACAAATACAGTAAAATACTGACCGACCAGCGGGAAATACACTTGCAAAGCGCAGAGAATAAAAACGCAGACATTTCTTGTGCGAACCTTCGTCTGTGCTAAAACTCGCTAGATAAACGCAGAAACACACAAAAAAAATATTCTAGTCTTCCACATTTTTAAATGTGTAAACGAGTAAGACCATGTTACCGATACCGTACTAGTATTTCGTGGCGCCAGTTTTGCTGTAGTCCAAATCGACTGCAATTTCCGTTTGACTTACCGCGTCCAAGGACGCTAATGAATCGTGAGGGTAAAATACTAATTTCTTTGCGCCAATTTGGAAGATCATGACACTACCTTAAACACATATCGAGACAACAATTGTACAAACAAATAATGAGACAAACAGAACATACCAATTAGCTTTTTTCTGACTCTCTCTTATCTCTGCAAAATTTCTTTCATGGGCAATGATTTGGCCGATGACGTAGTCTCTCACATGAATTCCAGAGACACCACCAAATCTTGTCATTGTGTACGTAGGAAATGGCTTTGATCTGTCAAGTTGCTTAAATATTCCATCCGCGCCTGCAATGGTGTGGAAAGATATGTTATGGACTACCATAATAGGCGGATTTGAAAACACAATATCTGCACGAAGCTAGATATCAAATTTCAGAGCTGACATAATAGTCATGAGAAAATTTAACTATCCCTTGAACAACCTATTGTGTGGCTCTCTGGCAAGCAAAGTTTCGAAGCTACAAATTAGATGAAGGCTTTTGATTTCAGAGACTTTTTATCTTGTACAATTGGACAAATTGTGAAACAAGTGACCTACTGGTAGACTAAGCTCTGCTGATATATGCGATAATAATAAAAACGAAAGGAATTGCTAAGAAAATTCCACATATAAAATATGCAATGAAAACATTTTGAAAGAAGGCATCGCTATGACTCAACAGACATAATAACCTGTAACGTTCATCGACATGTTAGCAAGCCACTAACCTACATAAAAAACGTGAGAGCTTTTTTGGGAAACTGTTCCAGAAAGGTCGAGGTAATAACACTTAAAACGCGACTAAAATGGATAAATTAACCATCAATATTTACTTATCACCATTACCTTATCAAATGTTTGATATGTAAAGCTCCAATCAATGACTGCTTTGCGATGATTCGTTATTCAAAATAACGTCAAACGAATTTTTACTGTTCGAAACTGATTGGATTTCGCTTGGCCGCCTTTAACCGCAGTTCTTGCAGCCCTAAAGTAATACTAAAATATTGCGAGGTGAATATATAACATATTCATATTAAATAAAGCTTACTAACAGTCGCTGATATTTCATAGCACCCCTCCAATCCTTTCTATGATAAGAAGTGCCACAATGCAGAGGTCAAACAGCAACAATGTCTAAAACTCAATGGCATAAAACCTGCAAATGAAATGGTATTGATCGAACTAGGTAATCAGCAGAAATTTGATTTTAAAAAAATAAGGAAATCCAGAAATCGATATCAACTTCAAACGCTAACTTGAAGATTTACTGCGTGTTGAACCAAATGAACAGTTTACGTAAATTCAAAATTCGAAATAACGTCAAACAATTCTTACTTTTGGAAAGGGATTAGATTTTCACTCGGCCGTCACTAGCCAGGGGACTATTTATATCTGAGAAGAGACATTTTTAGCCTAAAAAGAGGAGAATCATAAATTTCGTCATCGTTTGTGAGGTCATCCATAGGAACTTGTTTTGTGCATATACCCCCTTCTACTTCATCCAATGAGCGGAAATCCCATGTTGGGCCACGATAACTTGTGAGTTCCTGAGTAAGTTTTCAGGATGACCTGGGAGATTATTGTCGTGTCTTCCACTAATGACACTCTTACCCGCCCATGTGATCTGCATCCACTTCAGGTTTGGCAACTCATACAGCAATGTACCTACGGTGTACGGGTCTGTAAGCAGAATTTCAGCTTCTTGAAGAACTTCCATCTCATGTTTAGATAGTTTCTTAAACAAACCGGCGTGTGGTTCATCTGCAGAAAACAATGAGACATATGTCATACGTTGTTTTACAGTGGCACTGTACCTGCAAAATTCTTAATAGATTATTTTTGCATATTTTATGGTCCTGATACTAAAGCTATCTTGTGACGTATAACATGCAAAGATGTAAACTTCAGTTAAAATATATGTCGCAAATTGACTCTGCAAATTAATAAAAAATCCGACTTTGACGATTACTTATTCTTTACGTTATGGACTTCACGTCTAAGACGAGTGGGTTAATTTACCACATCTGTAATTTGAGCTATATGTAGGTCCTTGACCTTGACCCACAATGGCCTTTTTTACGTCCGTTATACGAAGTGCAGTTTCGTAGTGATCAATTGTCACAGTCTATACAAACACTACGTAACAAATTATGGCCTGACAGCGCCTATGATATAAATGAAAGTGGGCCAGGGTGTAGGTGCAGCAAATTATTGAAACATGTGAACGTCATACCTCGCTGCAATAGCACACCCATTTCCCATACCTATTAATTAAACCAGTCTTAGCATTTTGTACAGTTCTTTAGTCTCACGTCACTTGTACTCATTGGATTTCCACAGTGAAAAGGTAGCCCTATGCATTTCCTCCCATTTAGACGATCTTTAAATTCGACAACCGAACTGACTCGCTCACCTTTCTGGACACGTGCTTCGACGAATTTCACTGGTATATCCGGGTGTAAAGTTCGAAGCATAGCGTCGATGCCGTGCACTTTGCTGAACACTGTAACCATTGGCAGGTGCTCTATTGTCGCCATTTTACCTAGCATCGGTTCGCAGACTCGATAAGGGGGCGTGTAGTTGTCAAGGCTACGGTTGATCTCACAATTTCCTAACACTGCGCGATATCTGATAACGCAACGACTTGAGAGTCGCCTACTCTGCGGTGCCAAATGTGTTGATCAGTTGACTCTGACGTAGCTTTGATGAAGTCATTCAGGCAGCCGTGAGAATGCCTCTCTCAAAGATTTCCCCGGCCTCTGACTTTGACACCTCCTTGGACTATTTAACACCCATGCGACCTCTGATTTTTAATAAGTTTTCATTAGTGTCTAGAACTGCAGTTCCACTTTTCTCTGTCTAACCGTTTGATCGGTACCTCGCCGTTTTCTGATAGTGTCATTGATGGTTTCTTTTCTGTATTTTGGAAAGGAAACCTAGTTTCAGGAAACTACGCAATAACATTGCATTATTTTGTTAAAGGCCGGGAGCTGAAACTTGTGATATTATTTTCATGATTTTATATGTAGATCAAAATCATTTCACAGAAATATTCTTACTGAAAGATACTTACTCAAGTATAATTATCCGCTGAGTGGGACTGCATGTTGAGGTTTCAGTAAGACAAATAATAAACAGGTGCCGCACCCAAATATGGCCGCCTCCATGCAACTGCATGATAAACAGCATAATTGGCACATGTGCACATTTGAATCTTTAGAAATACAACATGGTGCAACCGAAGGAAACGACGGGAAAGGGATTCACTCAACTTTGACAAAATATTCTCTGTTTTTCACCTAATATGGCAAGATTCAGATAATGGCGGGGAATTTAAAATGAACAGAATTCTGTTCAATTTCTTGCCTATTCTACCACAAGAAAGTGCTGTTGAGGCATAGTTAATGACTATGTTGTTAAATTTGTTGATTGTAATGAATATCCGAGGAAATTGGAGGTACCTTAATGTTTGACAAATTTCGCAGAGTTGCAGCTCGTGGGCCTTTAAAGCTTATTATTTACTCAGGGTATTTGTATCGTCCCAATATGTAGTAATTAACCTACACTTGTTTCAAGTCGGTGAATGTTTATAACATAAAATCATTTAAAATAGTTTCTCTTGTGTCTCTCCTATTTTGTACAAACCTATTCGGAATGTGGTAACCAAGGCCAGGTTTTCCCAGCGATTGAATGCGTTACCTTTGAGTCTGCGCAGTCATAGTGAGTTAGTTTCTGCCGGATTCACCGACTTGGACCTCTTGCAAAGTACCGGCGGCCAGACGGACTGTGTACTCAGTGACGTCAAGCAAATACAAAATGATTGACAGCTCCAGTCATTATTCTGTGTTAGTGGCGTCGAATAGGACCCTTTTGCTGGGCCTTTGATTTTCGCACGGAAGAAGACGCTTGACAACTTATTTGGTCCCGATGGTTGTCATGTAGCTTTGAACTGTTGTCGGAACTGCTGGAGGATTTTCAGCAGAGTCGATGCCCGATTGCTGCATGATCTGCTACTCACATAAGTGTGCATGCAGAAAGGGGTCAAGACTTGTACCGACGGCAAACTCTATTTCTTCAAAGGGCAGTGTTTTTTTTCTTTCCTTGAATAACCGGCGACGATTTATATCGCATTTTGCAACATGGGCCCCACAAAGAACACAGATATTTTCAAGTGTTTTCGGTGATACAACAAAGGTCGTGCTGACCTTTGTGGGAGTGATCGCACTCGACTTCTTTTGAATAATATATATATATAAGTAAATAAAAAGGTCATCTCATGAATAATTTATAGCAACGCAAACCCTGTAGTAAAGCCAAGTCTGTGATTCCGGGTGAAACTGCCTGTATAGCGTTCACTGAAGCGCGCGTTTCACATGAAAACAAAGTACAATTCATTGCGTTCACTCCACTCGAATATTCACAAATTACAGAATTGAACCAAGTCTATAATTAACCCAATATGTAAGACTAACCCAATATGTATAAACACTTAACCCAATATGTAATACTAACCCAATATGTAATAGCACTTAACACTATATGTGATAACACTAAACGTGGGATATGACACCAAGCAAAATAAGACCATAATATCCCTAGCAACCATGACCACACCCTTTAGTAACCAATAACCCTTCAAACGTTTTGATGAGAGTGAAGACGGCAATGATTATTTAGGTAAGCAAACTTGACAAAATACCGAGAATACCCAGTAACCATAACCACGCCCTCATCAAGCAATTAAATTTCAAATGATCTTGAGAACCATTTTCAGTAAACACAAAATAAAATATAAACATACATGATCACTCTTATCATGTCCTTTGCATTCACAAAACAATCAGTGCGTTTGTAAAAGAGAGCATGATTTTCACCATTGTTTAATTAATTATTAAACGGGAAATGCAACAACGACAACAATTGCAGACTCCACAACCTAACCGTTTGCAAAGAACGTCATTTTCACACCTTAAGAATACTGCTGTTCATCGTTTAGTGCACTGTGCATTGAAATGAAGAAAAAATGTAATCTGTAGTAGCATCATAAACAATTAAATTTAATATTAGATCATGAGAAGAAATGTGTGTGCATGGGTATCTTCTGCAACATGAAAAAATTAGGCACCATTAAAATGTTCAATCACCTAAAACGAATAATCTAATAATACGTTGTAATAGACACATTTTGGTGACAAAATCGTGTTCAATATCACAAATTTACAAAAAACTTACTGCGCCATTTGGTTCTGATTGATTCATTGGCAAAATAGGTAATACTGACCCAGCATATCATATCAACTTCATATGTTCTAATACTCCACGCCATATATAACACCAACCAAATATGTTAAAATAGTTTCTCTTGTGTCTCTCCTATTTTGTACAAACCTATTCGGAATGTGGTAACCAAGGCCAGGTTTTCCCAGCGATTGAACGCGTTACCTTTGAGTCTGCGTAGTCATAGTGAGTTAGTTTCTGCCGGATTCACCGACTTAGACCTTTTGGAAAGTACCGGCGGCCAGACGGACTGTGTACTCAGTGACGTCAAGCAAATACAAAATGATTGACAGCTCCTGCCATTATTCTGTGTTAGTGGCGTCGAATAGGACCCTTTTGCTGGGCCTTTGATTTTCGCACGGAACAAGCCGCTTGTCAACTTATTTGGTCCCGATGTTTGTCATGTAGATTTGAACTGTTGTCGGAACTGCTGGAGGATTTTCTGCAGAGTCGATGCCCGATTGCTGCATGATCTGCTACTCACATAAGTAATCATGCAGAAAGGGGTCAAGACTTGTACCGACGGCAAACTTCATTTCTTCAAAGGGCAGTGTTTTTTTTCCATCCTTGAATAACCGGCGACGATTTATATCGCATTTTGCAACATGGGCCCCACAAACAACACTCACGCGTTTTCGGTGATACAACAAAGGTCGTGCTGACTTTTGTGGGAGTGATCGCACTCGACATCTTTTTAATAAGATATAAGTAAATAAAAACGTCATCTCATGTATAATTTATAGCAACGCAAACCCTGCAGTAAAGCCAAGTCTGTGATTCCGGGTGAAACTCCTTGTATAGCGTTCACTCATGTGCGCGTTTCACATGAAAACAAAGTACAAATCATTGCGTTTACTCGACTCGAACATTCACAAATCACAGACTTGAACCAAGTCTATAATTAACCCAATATGTAATACTAACCCAATATGTATAAACACTTAACCCAATATGTAATACTAACCCAATATGTAATAGCACTTAACACTACGTGTGATAACACTAAACGTGGGATATGACACCAAGCAAAATAAGACCATAATATCCCTAGCAACCATGACCACACCCTTTAGTAACCAATAACCCTTCAAACGTTTTGATGAGAGTGAAGACGGCAATGATAGTATTTAGGTTAGCAAACTTGGCAAAATACCGAGAATACCCAGTAACCATAAGCACGCCCTCACCGAGCAAATAAATTTCAAATGATCTTGAGAACCATGTTCAGTAAATACACAAAAACAAAATGTAAACATATATGACCACTCTTATCATTTCCTAAGCATTCACAAAACAATCAGTTTGTTTGTAAAAGAGAGCATGATTGTCACCATTGTTTGATTAACTAATAGACGGAAAATGCAACAACGACAACAATTGCAGACTCCACAACCCGGTCGTTTGCAAATATTGTCATTTTTACACCTTAAGACTACTGCTGTTGATCGTTTAGTGCACTGTGCATGGATATGAAGAAAAAATGTAATCTGTAGTAGCATCATAAACACTTAAATTTAATACTAGATCATGAGAAGGAATGTGTGTGCATGGGTATCTTCTGCAACATGAAAAAATTAGGCACATATTCAATCACCTAAAACGGATTATCTAATAATGCATTGTAATAGACACATTTTGGTGACAAGATCATGTTAAATATCACAAATTTACAAAAACTTACTGCGCAATTTGGTTCTGATTGATTCATTGGCAAAATAGGTAATACTGACCCAGCATATCATATCAACTTCATATGTTCTAATACTCCACGCCATATATAACACCAACCAAATATGTTAAAATAGTTTCTCTTGTGTCTCTCCTATTTTGTACAAACCTATTCGGAATGTGGTAACCAAGGCCAGGTTTTCCCAGCGATTGAATGCGTTACCTTTGAGTCTGCGCAGTCATAGTGAGTTAGTTTCTGCCGGATTCACCGACTTGGACCTCTTGCAAAGTACCGGCGGCCAGACGGACTGTGTACTCAGTGACGTCAAGCAAATACAAAATGATTGACAGCTCCAGTCATTATTCTATGTTAGTGGCGTCGAATAGGACCCTTTTGCTGGGCCTTTGATTTTCGCACGGAAGAAGACGCTTGACAACTTATTTGGTCCCGATGGTTGTCATGTAGCTTTGAACTGTTGTCGGAACTGCTGGAGGATTTTCAGCAGAGTCGATGCCCGATTGCTGCATGATCTGCTACTCACATAAGTGTGCATGCAGAAAGGGGTCAAGACTTGTACCGACGGCAAACTCTATTTCTTCAAAGGGCAGTGTTTTTTTCCACCCTCGAATAACCGGCGACGATTTATATCGCATTTTGCAACTTGGGCCCCACAAAGAATACAGATATTTTCACGCGCTTTCGGTGATACAACAAAGGTCGTGCTGACTCTTGTGGGAGTGATCGCACTCGACATCTTTTGAATAAGATATAAGTAAATAAAAACGTCATCTCATGTATAATTTATAGCAACGCAAACCCTGCAGTAAAGCCAAGTCTGTGATTCCGGGTGACACTCCCTGTATAGCGTTCACTCACGCGCGCGTTTCACATGAAAACAAAGTTCAAATCATTGCGTTCACTCCACTCGAACATTCACAAATCACAGACTTGAACCAAGTCTATAATTAACCCAATATGTAATACTAACCCAATATGTATAAACACTTAACCCAATATGTAATACTAACCCAATATGTAATAGCACTTAACACTATATGTGATAACACTAAACGTGGGATATGACACCAAGCAAAATAAGACCATAATATCCCTAGCAACCATGACCACACCCTTTAGTAACCAATAACCCTTCAAACGTTTTGATGAGAGTGAAGACGGCAATGATAGTATTTAGGTTAGCAAACTTGGCAAAATACCGAGAATACCCAGCACGCCCTCATCAAGCAATTAAATTTCAATTATTTTCAGAACCATGTTCAGTAAACACTAAAATTAAAATATAAACACATATGATCACTCTTATCATGTCCTTAGCATTCACAAAACAATCAGTGCGTTTGTAACAGAGAGCATGATTGTCACCATTGTTTGATTCACTATTAACGGAAAATGCAACAACGACAACAATTGCAGACTCCACAACCCGATCGTTTGCAAAGAACGTCATTTTCACACCTTAAGAATACTGCTGTTCATCGTTTAGTGCACTGTGCATTGAAATGAAGAAAAATGTAATCTGTAGTAGCATCATACAGAATTAAAATTTAACACTAGATCATGAGAAAAAATATGTGTGCATGGGTATCTTCTGCAACATGAAAAAATTAGGCACCATTAAAATGTTCAATCACCTAAAACGAATAATCTAATAATACGTTGTAATAGACACATTTTGGTGATAAGATCGTGTTGAATGTCACAAATTTACAAAACACTTACTGCGCCATTTGATTCTGATTGATTCATTGGCAAAATAGATAATACTGACCCAGCATATCATATCAACTTAATATGTCCTAATACTCAACGCTATATGTTACACCAAACCAATATGTAAGAACACTCACGGTTTAACTAACCACATAAATATGGAAATCAAAAACATTATATAGGCTGAGAGAGAGAGAGAGAGAGAGAGAGAGAGAGAGAGAGAGAGAGAGAGAGAGAGAGAGAGAGAGAGAGAGAGAGAGAGAGAGAGAGAGAGAGAGAGAATTACTCACTCCTTTTACCGTAGAGACATATTGATACTGAAATAACACTGATAGTGAACGTCGTCTAACAGTCTAACATAAGCTGTTGTCCAAATGTCAATATTTCATTCATTTCACTTTAAATGTTTGCCTTCTGTTAACGAAGTAAATTTCGATCCAGATACCTAACAGGCTACATGTTGCATATTGACTTTTAACGATTGTGTGGCTGACATTACATACCAGATTTCGGATGACCTGCTGTTAATTTCTCTAACATCTTTCTGTTGACGGTTTAATTGTAAACGCCTAAGAAATACAAATTTCTTTGCCGCTGTTTTGTCAGTATAATACCTGATAATATACTTTTCTGACAAAACCTCCAGACTATTTGCAGGAAGACGTTGGAATAGGCAGGTGTTTATTTCTGAAGGTGGCCCCGTCTTTAACCCTATTAATATTGGTTTTACTAGTGTTTGTTTTTTGTTTGGTTTGTCTTTTGTTCTTTGTGATACGAGCTTCAGGACAGAGTTCTCGACATGAATGGAACAAATCTCCCATTTTCGCGATGAATGTATATTTTGATATCTATCATGAGGCATATTACAGAGAGAGAGACAGAAACAAAGAAAGACAGAGAGAGATAGAGAGACATAGACAGAGAGAGAGACAGAGAGAGAGACAGAAACAAAGAAAGACAGAGAGAGATAGAGAGACATAGACAGAGAGTCCCTTCCTTTATTTGATACCAGAACCTACCAGGCTAAGCGTTTCTTCACTCAGTGCTTAATTCGGTGTTACATGTAAACGTCTAAAACTGGTAAAGCTTCAAAAAGCGTTTTTGAAAATTATATGTTATAATTTCACAAAAGAGCGCGGATTATGACATCAGCGGAATAATGCAAATTACAAGAAAGAGGAACTTGTGCTTTTTATATATACGCCATGTTGTTGAGAAAAGGGCTTAAGAAAGCAGCTCTACGTAGCGCAACTGAAAACTGCGCAATCATACGTAATGACGTTCCAGCTATCGATGTAGGGAGAAACAAATTATGTATGTGGAGCTACATAGTATCTCATATTTGAAAAGCGGGTGGATTTGAAAATTAATGAATAATAAAAGGCACACTTGGTTTTGAGAAAGCTTTGGTAGGTCAGCCCAGGTCACATGTGGGTGTGGTATGAGTCATCGTCACGCAAAATAGAATGAGGGAAGTCAGAGAGAGAGGCATGAGTAGTGTTTACTTAATCATCAACCTCGTACCAGAACCGGTCACCTTGTCTATCTAGGTTATTTTCATGAACCCGTTGGTTGTTGAAGTAAGATCACGAGACATCTGCCAGAAGAGACGGTAGAGTTTTTTGTAAAACAAAAATGCATGCCAGGAAGATTTAGTAACTACCATGGTTTAATGATTTATGAAGATTGCATAATTAGCGTCGCCTTCTATCACTCTACTCACGCTATTGTCAAAAGTTCTAGCATCACTTTGCTACAAATGTCATTTTCTTCGTCATATCTTCCTCTGCCAAGTCGAGATGTCGTTAACTTATCTCTGACAATACGCATCTCGAAAACGAAGCAGGTCTTTTTAACCTGAGTTGATTTTCATTCACAGCACAATCGCATTTTAAACCATGTTGCAAGGGATTAAGGTACAGGCTACAAATTGAAAACGTTTATGCAGCATAACCAAGATAGAAATTTTCAGTATTGACAGTGGTAGGCAGTGGTAGGCATTGTTGTGAAGGCTTAAGTTCTGGACGTCTATCGATTCAGACACTATCATTTTTGCCCAACAGGAGTGTGTTTTTCTCTCCACGTGGTTTAATCGTGTAAAGCAACACGGCAAGTATTGCAGCCATCACCGACAGCGCGAAGACCAGTCGGGAGGAAAGATGTTGGAGCGTGTTGGTATTCAAATCCCGTTCATCATTTCCATCGAGATAAATGACGTCATCAGTAGCAACTACAATATTTAAGTCCCACTCACTACTTTCGCCGATATACTCCAAACTGACGGCAGAATCATGAATGAACTCCTGTCTGATTCTGTCTTTATCGCGTTGCTCGGTATCAAGACGATCAAAGCTGCGGTATTCATGATGACGTACATCAGCTATTTTTCCATCGTCGAATTTCAGCGTCGAGGCCGTCATGCAATTACCCTTCATTAAATGTATCAACGCGTCAGCAAAATGTTGACAGTTGTGAGTGAAAATGTTGTACTTTTTACTTTCCCACTGTTGAAAGAAGTTGGAAAAATTATCCATTGTGCATCGACTGGTCCCCACTTTGGTAAATTTCGTCACTTTTTTGGTTTTATATTTGTAATATGGGTCACCGGTATCCAATATGCTTATACCCCGTGGGCCGTACTCGTACGTGAAACCGCGGTAGGTGACGAATTCGTGCCTGAGATGGTGTTGAGAGCGAGACACAGATTCCGCCGTACTGAGTAGATGCGTCCAACCGTCATAGATCTCAAAAACTCCAGTCTCCGTGTTTCCACGACAGCCTTCCTCTTGGTGAGTTCGTGGATTCAAGCAGCTTTGTCCGGTTCTCTCTGATTCTAATAAACATCTTGAGAATCTGGGCCTGCATCGGTGTGTACTACCGTACGGACAGTAGAAATTTGAGCTGTCACAGTACGTTTTGTGTTCCTTGTGGCCGCTGCTCTCGATGTGTTGAGCATATGTAACAGTGATCGCCAGAGCCAGAACAGCGAGGAAAGCTGTACATTGTTCGCTTGCCATCGCCACCCGAGTCTTACAACCAGTAATCTCAAATCCTAAATGCAACAGAGAGATTTCCTTCTTTCGATTTTAAACCAGTGTCGATATACTAGAGGTATCAAGCAGTTTACAACGGGTCAAACTCAAGATTTGCTGGTGTTCACAGCATGCCTAGATATCAGAAACACTGCACGCACACGTTTGGCGTACACTGGAGTAATCTTTGTGTTTGCCTATAGCTTAGAGTCATATGACTTAATGCTGACATACCATGTGACTAAACAACATCATGTGACTGAACACTACAGATGGGTTGTATAATAAATGATGTCATTTATCACGTAATTTCTATGACAGGATGCGTACTGCGACATCGTGGTTGCCATGGTCTCGGTTACAAGGGTATCGAGCTGAACTTCAATCGCTGAGCCACGTCCGACAGCATATAAGCATCAAATATTAAATGATAAACTTTTGATCTTCATCAGCATGAATATTGTATGGTTACATTTTACCATTACAGTCGGAGAAGGGCGGAGAAAGGAACTCCTACCTTCATATAAAGATGTCATTTCATACTAACCTCACAAATATTAATAAGTAAACCGGAAACATGTTAGTCTGTACTTCCTGCTAGGATCAGATCGAGTACAGACAGTTATCAATATAAGTGTTATGAAGGCGAAAAAAGCAGTCTGCTTACCAAAGAAGTGACTATTCAAATATTGGGTGAATGTTCAGATTTAGCCCCCTATTATACTCTTCTTTAAAGTTTACCAATAACTAAAAGCGCAATCTTCCAGTGAACGTCCTTTAAATTGAATTCGTCACATGCTTAGCACTATTCAATGTCAAAAAGTTTCATTATGTAGTATTTTGATGAAAAAGAATGTTATGCAAAAAAGTATTTTATTCATATACATGTTCGATGCCATTTTATTGCCGAAAACACAATCACTCTGGAAAAAACGTTGGCAGTTTCTAGTGTGACAGGTAATGAAACTTTACTTTGATTTCTGCTATCTTATATGTTGTTCCTGTAGAAATTCGCCATGTTGAAAATATGGTCGACCGTATGAGATTTTTATGACTCACTTAGGTGGCAAAATCGTCCCTAAAGTAGCGAGAATTCAACATATAAATGACATCTTTCATAACATTCCGCTACGGCTTCTTATGGTTCTCTTCTTTGTATTTTACTTTTTCATCATCTTCTGCCGTTGTACACACTTGTGCAGCTTCTACAAAAGACAAAAGTATTCAATCATATTACAAATAGATTGATACCGACACCATGGCAATCGTCTCTCTCGTTTTCCATTTCAATTTCCATGGTAGGATTTTTTTTAATTAACATAATTTTTTACGGCAAATTCGATATAGTGAAAGGAAGGAGCTATTAACTGTGCAGATGCCGTGGAAAAAATAGATAAGCGTATTTTTGCATAGAATGTTGCGAACAAGCCGTTATCGAAATGAATTGTCAACAGTCCTGAGCATGTTTTTGCTCTGGTATCAAAACGTAACTGTTACCGCCGTTGCATCCGTGACAGCATTTTCGGACATTTTTAGTGCATACATTGATAGATTAACCATATCCTGACCGTACCCTTTGTTTCCCGCCAATAGTTCGCTGAGAACATGACAGTCTGATATGTAACTTGGTCACTTCAACGTTGCTTTCTATTACAATATTCGGGGGTTTTTTTGACATGTGATAGATGCGATAATGCTATCGCAATGTGGCCTGCTAAAAATCTGTGGTGTGTGTTAGTGTGTGTGTGAGTCTCTCTCTCTCTCTCTCTCTCTCTCTCTCTCTCTCTCTCTCTCTCTCTCTCTCTCTATATATATATATATATATATACACACACACACACACACACACACACACACACATATATATATATATATATATATATATATATATATATATATATATATATATCTCTCTCTCTATATATATATATAAGGCATTACTACTCTACTAGGGCGAACTCGAGGGTATTTGTCCCTTAGTATGTTTTAACCTGACCCTCTGCAATTCTTGGTTTTAAAATCACCTGTATGTTTCATCAGCTTTGGAATGAAATCATTCCAGAATGCACACTCCTTGGCTTTCAGAGCTCGTTTGGTTTCCATCTTGAGTGACAGGTCTTTGTACTCTAATCCGGGTACTTTAAACAGAGGCCATTCTGATTGTGACTCTTCATCCCACGCTTTTACGTCACCATCGGACAAGTTGGGGTTTCTGAAATTGAATAATTTTTTAAAATATTTTCAGAATATCAAATAGATAAATACAGCGGGGCACATATACACACAAAAGTCTTTGTCTGTCTGTCTGTCTGTCCGTCTGTCTGTCTATCTTTCTGTGTTTCTCTCTTCGTTTGAGTATAGATAATGTACAATTACCTTTGACATAAGTTTTATGCTATGATAAGAATAACACAATATTGTGAACTACTTGCAATCTTACCCGGTTTTTGCAAAATTAGTCCAATACTTTATCACCTTTAGAGATAGCTTGACGTCATCTTCAGGCATTGTCCAGTCCTTCACAATATCAAAATGCCAACCGAAGACAAATGGTAGGTCCTCCCCATGAGCGGCCTTCAACCATTTTATCTTTATGAATGACTGGGCTGGTATGTGAGTCATGTGATACAGGTACACATTGGAGCCAGCCTCTGAGTGCGCACGCGCCGAGAGATCTGCAGGGCACACGAAATACATGTCGCCAATCGTCTGGCTCAGGGCTTCAAAGTAATTGGCATCCTCCGAGTCTGCGTCACCCCAGTTGACGTACATTAACTTGACAGCGTCAACGACAGCTGGGTTATACTTCTTATCGCGTCCGATCATGGCAGGGTAAATTGCTTCATAAAGAGCCCTGTTTAAGTTTACATCGGTGTCATTGACCGTGTTGGGCATAATCGACACTATAAACCCTTGGCCCTCATCAGCGAGTACTCCCACCATCAGATCGATTCCTCTTTTCGGGAAAGTACCGTCGCGAATGAGATCCATTGGAGATTCTGCCACGACCTTGCCGTCAATGACTGGAGGAAAAGGGATGGAGTCAAGATCCACGCCAAGGCCGGTGATATTTGCTAGTTGTCCCTGAAAAAACAAAAACAAAATGACGTAGCACCAAAGAATTGTAGAAAACAAGGAGAGTCAGTCAATATCAAAGCATGTTGGTAATACAACCAGGGGTTAGTGCGCCCTCAACATTGCAACTTAACTCACCAAACCCTGGCATTATTGTAAACAGTCAGGATGACATTGTCGCGAGGTCAAAACTGACACCAAAGTAAGGGATCTTTTCAGACCATTTACGAATAAATCCATGTGATCTTATACACATTTATCCGTATAATCGCCATAGGAGGTTAAATTATATTGTTATTTTGGCTGCATGTCATAACTGTTGACAAATCTATTTTCATCCGTGTTAACAATTTATAATTTGTCAACTGTTTTGGAGAATTACGGAGAAAGTTGTAGGCCCTGCGTCATACATACATGTGGATACATGTGGCGACATTTGAGCATTAACAGATATACAATGAACAGAAATACCAGTCACACACAGACATCTAAATCAGTGCCTAACGCATGCGCATCTCGACACCTAGTCATCTATATTTTCATTCGTTCACAATAATCAACTTTAACTCTTACCGTTTCCACATTGCTGTGATCTTTGAAGTCTTCAGCAGGCACGCTACGAAGACATTCAACTAACTCCTCGGACGTTTCTCTCTCGCATCCGACCAGTTTACCCAAACCGTGAGCTATCTTGTTTTGCCATGCCACATCTGTACTGATGTATCCTTGCGCAGACGCTGTTCCACTCTTAGAGAGAGAGAGAGAGAGAGAGAGAGAGAGAGAGAGAGAGAGAGAGAGAGAGAGAGAGAGAGAGAGAAGAGAGAGAGAGAGAGAGAGAGAGAGAGAGAGAGAGAGAGAGAGAGAGAGAGAGAGAGAGAGAGAGAGAGGGAGGAGGAGGAGAGAGAGAGGGAGGGAAGAGGGAGGGAGGGAGAGAGAGAGAGAGAGAGAGAGAGAGAGAGAGAGAGAGAGAGAGAGAGAGAGATACATAAAGACAGGCAGACAGAAAGAGATAAACAAAGACAGATAGACAGCAGGAGAGACCGACATGGGAAGCCAGACATGTAGAGAGACGGAAGGCAGATAGTAAATAAGCGATGGAAGAAATTTACGCATTACTGTACAGATAGTAAAACTGCCACATTTTTACCAGTCACAGTTCTCCAATTTCCATGTAGACAAATAATTAACAGTTCCGCCGCTTACTGACTACGCATGCAAAGGCTCATAATATACTATACAGGCAACCGAAAGTGCACTCTTGTAAATTCATTGACGCCGCGGACAGACAGGCAGACAGACAGACAGACGTCGCTGCGACAATAGCCAACGTTTGTCAACACGTGAGCTAAAGATCGTGTGTGAACTGTTTTAATCAGAGGGCCAGGATAAACTGGGTGTTTAAATTTTTTTGCTAACGCAATGCGTAGCGGTCCTACTAATTTTTGGCTCACGTGTTCACACATGTTAGCTAATGTCGCAGCGATGTTTGTCTCTCTGTGTGTCTGTGTGTCTGTCTGTCTGGCTGTCTGTCTGTCCATCTGTCTGTGCGCCTGATATCTCAAAAACGGCTCATCAGATCAGAATAAAATCTGGTACATAGATTCATTTTGCAAATGGCTAGAACTGATTAGTTTTTGGTATGTGTTGCTTGCTTACTTTTTGCTCATTTGCATAATTAATGGCTTTTAAAAAGTGGATGTACATTGAGGGCGACTGCGAACAATTTGATGAGATTTGCTACAAATGTTGATCACACCAAGATACATCAGCCGTGAAAGTTATTAAGGGGTGACATGAAAGAAAATTGCTAATTTGCATATTGAATGAACTTTCCTAATTAGTGATAAATATCTGAAATGACTTGATCAAAGTTGACGAATCTTGCTACATATATTGAAGATACTATGATACAACATTCTTGAATGTCATTCAATATTTTTACTTCAGCCAATTCATAATTTTCATATTTAATGAACGTTCCTAATTAGGGATGTATATCTGATTGGACTTGATCAAAGTTGATGAAACTTGCTATGTACATTTAAGATACGATGATACAACATTATCGAAAGTCATTAGACATTTTTATTTCAGCCAATTCTTAATTTGTATATTTAATTATATCATTTCTGCCAGTACCTAATTTGCGTATTTAATGAACTTTCCTAATTAGGGACATATACCAGGATTTACTTTATCAAGGTTGGCAAAACTTGCTATGTATATTGATGATTATACCGGGTTTAAATAATATTGAAAATCATTTCAGATTTTCATGTCAGCTAATTTGTTATTTGCATATGTAATGAGCTTTCACAGTTTGGCATATATAGCTTGAAGGGCTTGATTAAAGGCAATTACACTATATAAAGCGGTGATACAATGACAGCACTCAAAGAAATTAATTATTTTTATTTCAGCAAATTATATATTTGTATACTAACAACAAAAATCAATGAACAAAAAGACTCCACAGATCCTCAGTATATAGATTTTCTCGTATCAAAAAGAGTTTGCCAGTTTTTCTAAAAACTTTGACAAATTCCAGGTGCTTTCAACAACCCTGTCATGTCTATGTGTTGATAAGCTTACCTGTAGAATTGCTCGATGGAACAAGCCGTCTGTCAAAGGGGATAACACGAGGAACTCGGAGCTTATTGCGCCTGCACTTTCGCCAAATATCGTCACTTTGGAGGCATCTCCACCGAATGCTGTTGAAGAAACAGAAGTCAAGCCATCCGGGATGGCTTGTGGTGTGAGCTACAGAGCATATGAAAAGTCATATTATCATCAGAAGTGTAGTCTACAAATATGACAAATTTTCTGGAATTGATATTTTGATTTCGAGTAACCGGTCTTTACCTGCTATGTTGTCTTGGACCCACTGCAAAGCCAACACTTGATCCAGGAAGCCATAATTACCAGTGGCGTGTTCATCACCTGTTGGAGGATAAGCGATGAAATTCAGTTTTTATGTCAGAATGGGACAATATCAACATCTCGATGCAGTTATTTCACGTTAAGTTTTAAAAATAATAGACCCCTTCTTTCACTCATACATCTTTGCCCTTTCACCTTTCCTGATATTATGTTCATTTCAGAGTTTAAAGTAATATAATCCTTGAAAGTGAAAGACAAAACACTTTTGCTTAAATTTCCCTCAAGGGGTCTTTCAACCATTCTCTTTCGAAATATTAAACATAAAAATCGGGAGTCACCTCGAAGTTTTTGCCACTGGAGAAACACATTACCCAAAATTTACCGATATTTGAAATTCAAAATAGCCATCATCACTGTGTTAACTTAAGATAAATAAAATTTTCGAAGAACTAAGAAGGGTTAAACATTTTCTCACATCAAGACCTTTAAATGAGATCCCACTAGTGTGGTTGATCAGAAAAGAATTGTAAAAATTAAATGTCCGAATATTTGTCCACGAAGAACATTGTAATAAAAAAGAATACAAAATGAAAAGCAGATCAGCTTTTTTGGTGTTTCGATTCGTGCATAAAGCCTGCCACTACCGATAAATCTTTTTCCAGTTCCATAATATACCGAGCAAAATTTAACCGACAAAAAATCTTTAGCTGCGATGAGCCATATACCGACAAGAGAGGAAACACCTACCGGTGGACAAAAATCCGAACGGACCAAGTCGATAATTGATTGCCACCAAGATGACGTCACCAAGGGCAGCCAGTGCCGTGCCGTCGTAATATGTTCCCCCGGAACCCATGAATAAAGCGCCGCCGTGAATCCAGACCATCACTGGTAGCTTTCCGGACTGTCGGGTGAAATAACTTTTAAACTACATTTCCTGGTAGACTGAAGTTAAGGTTCCAAGACAAGAAATGTGACCTTTTTAATCTAACAATTCTCTAACGGTTAATAAACTCAAAACCCCCATAAAGTATACATTTTCTGAAAGCCTACATATCTGGGAACATTTTGGTAGCCACAGTGTTACCATTGTTGACATAACTATCACGTGACAAGATAATTTTGCAAAACCTTTCAAAAGTCGGTTTTCCCTATGTTTTGTCTCAATACTTCAAAATATCTGACTCAAACTTGCTGGAATGCAAGCTGTCACAATGCTCTTTCAAAGTGTGTCTCAGATTTTTTATATCTTGCTTAGTTTTTTTGGAGCACAATTTTAAAAGAATCAACTATGGTAAAATTCACTGCTCTGGAAGTTTTTCTGGCATAAAAACTGTTTAAGAAGGTTTAAAAAAGTTCTGAGACACACTTTTGAAGACCTGTAGAATAGCTTGCACTCACATGAATATCAGCTACATATCTCAAAGCATTGAAACAAAACATAAGGAAAACCGATTTTTGAAAGGTTATGCAAATTACCTGTCACGTGATAGTTATGAAAATAATGGTGTAACTATGGTAACCAAAATGTTCCCCTATATCTAGGCTTTCCGAAAATATACAATTTACGGGGGTTCTGAGCTTATTAAACACTAGAGAATTGTTAGTTTAAAATGGTCAATTTCTTGTCTTGGAACCTTAAGTTCAAGTAAATGTATGTTTGCAAGTGACGTTTTTCTATAATTATTTGACGTAAAGCCCTAGAAGTTTAGACATCAAATGGATTGTTTTAGGGTATTATTCCACTACATTTTATGAAAACCCTATCCGCCACAAAAAGGATCCATTTACCTAGTCAGATACACGCCAACTGTATACAACTACACGTGGACAAACAATATTTTCGTTCAAAGGTTTTTGCTCCTCAAACTTGCAACAGTTCATCAGTATCCCATTCAGGCGTGAAATCATTTGTATTAATGGCTATTCGAACGTTGTGATTCGGTGACTTTCATTTGAAAGCATTCACGTGCTATAAGAGCAGTGGGCCTGGTTTGCAAAATCCGGAGGGGGGGGGGGGTCATGAAATTAATTGGATGCTGGAATGTAGAAACGTAAGGGGGTTCATACATATTTTTCACATTCAAAAATTGGAAAGGGATCACCTTATTTTGCAAAAATTATTGTTGTTTAGTTCAAAACACCGATCGGAAAATAGCTTAAATCATTCAATCATCCCTTAAATACTTGTATCATCCTTCTAATAGACATCCTAGCTTATAGGCAGCCTTGTTTTGCCGTAAATCGGATTCCTGACAACTTTCGCTGAAGGATGCATTTACCGACCCATTCCATGTCATGATAATGACAGAAAGCTAGTCGTCAGGTCAGGAACAATAATCAAATTGTTCCTCGGAATCGCCGCTGTTTCTTCAGTAATTCTAAATGTTTTGAATTGTACCAAATGTATACTTTCGGATTGCAATTATTACTTTAGGGCATTTTGGTTGCGCTTATTTTAGAGTTTTGTTGTTTTGTTAAGGGAGTATGTGGAAATGCTCAGAATTTGTTCTGTCAACACCTCTATAGCTTTCAAATGACAAAAAAGCCTGAGTAACAATGATTTAATTTTTCTCCGGCTTTACCAGCAAAGACTGTCTTAACAGACCGTATTATTCATCCACGTTTGAACTTTGACACATACTGCTGAAGGCGGTCAATGAAGTTACATCGATATTGCTAACTGCAAACTTCATTGATGAACAAAAGCTTGCACATTTTGGAGCGGATTAAATCGTTCGTAACATTGCCCCTTCATTGAAAGGCGTGATTTGTGAGAAATGAGAGAGATTTATATCCCTATCTAATACTCAGAGTTGATGGAGCAGTTTTATTTCGTCGAGACACTTTACGTTTGCAAGTTTTCAATCAACAAGTTCATAGCAATTTAGACTTCCAGGAATGTCATGCATGTAATATTTGCAAAGGAAGGATGAACTACACATAAACTATGGAAAGCTATAGAAAAGGCTAAGTTGGAAAGTCATTTATGATTTCAGTTCAATGTTTACAGCGGCGTTGGACGATCTGCTTGCCAATATAGGTCAGGTCCATGTTTACGCACGAAGTCTTTGTGACACGGCCCACCATTCAATATCGTGAATATGTGCTGGAGGTTTTTTATCGGTTTATTGTATAGGTTTAATATGTAACTCGTCAAATAGTTTGGGAGCAGCGTCATGACAAAACTGTCACCGCCGTATGGATTGGGAAACTAGAGAAATGCTGAGTAATTTGTACACAAAGAGCGAAGGTCAGACGAGGGCACTCTGATTGTTGTCATAGTACCGCTTCGTTCGACGCGTTTGCCAATGACATTCGTGTATCATTTTGTGCGTTCTGCATATTGAATGTCCGAACACCAAGAATCCTTCCGCTGAGCGTGGTCAAATTGATCATGTCTCACTGTAACCATTGACAATGCACGGTCAGGGAGAGACCACCAGATCGAAGGTAGGTATAGTTGTCGAAATCGACAATGGAACGTAACCAAATGGGTCATAGAAACTTACCTCTCTCTGCGGTGCGTAGATGTTCAAGTATAAACAGTCTTCGCTTTGTGGCTCGTCCATCGGGAAAACTGATATATAGGGTTGTATGCATGCTTTACCAAGTTCCTTGGCGTCGCGGACCCCCTCCCAGGGCCTGTTTGGCTTTGGTGCCTGGAATCTAAGGTCACCAATCGGTGGCTGGGCGTAAGGTATACCTTGAAAGACGTGCACTGTGCATTTGACATCGACGTCTTTGTGCGCGAACTCCACCACCCTGCCGGCGACTTTACCCGATTTCAGCTCTACGGTCGGGTCTTCGGCGGCAGTGCAGCCAACCAGAGTTGTAAGAAACACGAGAAATCGTACGGACACCATGGCGGACATTCACCTTTCTTCGGCCGGCGTCGTAAATCTGTCGGTTCGTTTGAACATTAAATGTTAACTACTGCACGGATACAGGTATGTGGACGCCTGACTACCTGCACGAGAAGCAATAGACCACTACACGTTCTTGTGACCTAATTATAGACCAATAGGGCGCATTGAATGTTTGCATTTTGCAAGCATTTACCAATATTTACAAGACTCTTGGCGCTCAATAGAATTACTGATGACGCGACTATTGACTATTTGCATGCACTGGGCGGGAGTTTTTGAATTCACATGTAAACGATGGTTTATCAGGGGTAAATATTGTACACAAGGAGGATTTGGAGCATTCATTATCACCTGTTCTGAATATCAAAATCGCAGTCTCCGCTGAACACGATCATATGTAACCCACGGCTGTGAGAACCATAAACCCCTTCACCGTCATGTCTGCCTGACAGTCAGTGCAAACAACGAATGGAAATACAGCTTTTTATAATACTACAGAATGATGACAGTATTATATCACGTTTTGTTGCTAAATTTAATTACTGTATCATAGACCACATTTTCACCTACTATTTGGCAACATAGACATTGCTGGCAGCGTCCAACAACCTGTCGCGAGTTGGCCAACTAAATTATGATATATATATATATATATATATATATAATATATATATATAATATATATATATATATATATATATATATATTATATATATATATTGAAAATTTGCTCAAACTCTCCAAAATGAAATTTCCCACCCGTTATCTTACCAAATCGAGAACAAAAATCAGGGGTCAAATAAAGTTTAACACTAGAGAAACAAAACACCCAACATTTAGTGACATTGATTTATAAAATGGTCGATTATCAAAAAAGTAAGACGCTGAAATTTTTTCTCACTTGCAAATCTTTGAAATAATCTCCAAAAGTGGTAGATCAGACAAGAATGGTAAAAATTTAAGTATCCGAATGTATGTCCCCCGAGGCACATTCCACTTCAATCATAACACAGCAGACTTTACCGTTGTGAGTGAATGTAATTTATTTTCAGTTTACAATCGTCCCCCTTTTTTCTTCCACTTTCCGTGCTTAAGTTCCCATGGCACTACTAGTAATAAAGAGCATCCCGTCAAAGAAACTATCATTCATGCAGATATTCAATGCATTCATTTGTCTGTCATAGATATATATATGAAAAACATTACAAGGAGAAACCGCCTTTGGGACATATATTTGGACTCCACTACCGCTTTTGGGAGCTCATTTAAAAGCTCCTGGAGGAAGAAAAACTTTCACAGTCTTAGTTTTTTCCAAAAAACTAAAAGTTTATTTTTACCCTATAGAGTTAATACAGAGATGGCGGCCATTTTGAATTTCTAATATCGCAAAATGTTGGGTAATTTGTTTCGCTAGTACTTAACCTTGCTCTTGGAGCCTCAAGGGGAGCCCACATTCGTAGACACTTATCTTTAACCTGATTTTTCACCATTAAAAGGAATCTTTAACCGGACATGTAGTATATGTTTGGATAGCTCGACAATTGAAGATTATAAAAATTGTAAGAATATTTCAAAACCTGTGTTGTCATAAATTACAGGGTGTCTCCTTTAAATGACTTATTTAACTCTGTGTTTTATGATAATTAAGTTTAAAAAGTTTATTTTTCGTGACTCATTATTTCAGTTCTCTGAAACCGTAGTTTAATAATTGTCCGTGTACTAGAAGTTATAATGTATTGAATATTAATTGTTCTATCTTGGTTTTCCCTGTTACCCTCCTAATGACAGGTTCCGACACTTTAAGGAACTCGTCACAACTCCTCACAACCACACACAAATAGAAAGGCAAACTAGCAACGGGTATTGTTCAAGGCATGAAGCGCTTACGTAAGCCCTCCATGTTCGCCTCACCTCAGGCACTGACAAATATAGAACAGACTATGGTCGTCTCGGTAGACTATGGCCTTTTCATATTAAAATGAGCTTTAAAGGTGTTAAACTTTTAGGAGACTTTGTTTGTGGTTGATAATTATAAGGGATTATGCGAAAAATACGACGAGATGGCATCGTGCTGCCAGTCGCGTAGCAACCAGAGTTACTTTGTGAGCTCTTAAGACAAAAACACTGCTTCACGCCAATCAAAACATAACACGCAAGCAGTTTCATAAACATTTCCTTCCTTGACGAACGTGTAAAAGACGGTATGACTGACCGGAAACCATTGAGTAAAATCTGACAGTAGCGATAAAAGACTTTCAAATTTGGTTCAAACAGACTCATTATATATTGATAAAAAGGTGAGAGGAATTTTTAAAATGGTAAAATTCACCTCCCCGACGCTCAAAACTTTCAAGTTTTCGCCAGCACGCCCATTCTGCTCAGCACAACAAGACAACAACAACACAAACTTTGCCAAACATACTTTCGCTTGAAAATTAGCGAAAATCCTGAAACTACCGAAGGGTGCATGGTCCGCACTCTTTGGAAAAGAGAGTCGAGAGCTTTCTGAGGCGAGGCAAACATGGATGCTTACGTAACCGTTTCACACCCAGAACAATGCCCGTTGCTATTCTTTTCTATATTTGTATGTGCCTCAGGTAGCTCTCGCCTCTCTTTTCCGAAGAGTGGCGACCATGCATCCTTCGGTAATTTCCGGATATTCGCCAATTTTTAGGCGAAAGTATGTTCGGCAAAGTTTGTTTTGTTGTTGTCGTGTGGTTCTGAGGTAATTGGCATGCTGGCAAAAACGGGAAAGTTTTGAGCTTCGGGAAAGTGAGTTTTACAATTTTAAAAATTCCTGTCACATTTTTATGAATGTATAATGAGTGTGTTTGAACCAAATTTGAAAGTCTTTTATCGATACTTTCTGGTTTTACTCAATGGTTTACGGTCAGTCATATCGTCCTTTAAAATTTGGCCATGGAAGGACGTGTTTATCAAACTGTTGGCGTGTTATGTTTCGATTGGCATGAAGCAGCGTTTCTGCACTGAGAGCTCACAAAGTAACGCTGGTTGCTACACGACTGGCAGCATGATGCCATCTCGTCGTACTTTTCGCATAATCTCGTTCAGTTATCAAATACGAACAAAGTCTCCAAAAATCTAACACCAGTGAAACTCATTTTAATATGAAAAGACCATAGTCTACCGAGACGACCATGAGAAAAAGGCATGCCGCGTTGCTAGTCTGTCTTTCTATTTGTCTGTGTCACAACCAGTGGAATTAACAGAGTAGAACAACCATTTGCCGAAACCATAGAGAGAAGGAAAAAGCTATTTAAGCCTGGTTCCAATTACATCAACTGAGAAGCCCTGGAGACCTAGTTTTATAAATGCTGCAATTTGAAGGTAATTTTTAGATGATCATCTTCACCATCATTTTCTCCGAAGAATTATCGACTTTTTTAGATGATCTAATGTGATCCATGCAATCTATTTAGTTCGTTATTGAACTTTTTGTTCCCATTACTGACACTTTAAACGCATAGGAAGTTACTGTGGTGTTTCCTTACTATGATGCCAGTCTCAGACAAGGTATACGTCACCTAGACGTGTTGCAAATTCAAATTGAACTCTTTTGATTTAAGGGGAAATTTAGCAACGTCCCGACCGTCTAAACGGCAAATTGCCATAATTTTGGAGTCGTGAGAGCTTTGTTTCGAATTGTAAGCTATCGCTATAGTCACTTGCATGAAAAGAAGTCACGAAGTCTCCTTTGCCAAAATTCACTGTAAAATGTGAAACGAGACTGCATTAAGCCATACGACTTTGAAGGAAACTCTGAACGTCCACTGTGGGTCAAATCTGTTCGTACATTTACGCCATACACACACCGTCATCACTTCGTATATTTAAACACACCTTGGTCAACATAAAATAACAACTATCCACAATAAGGGCAGTGTGTGCACATTTGTGATGTATTCTATGTTTTCAATGTAATTTGAACACATAGTAGATTTATTATATATAGCTATACTATGCAGCTATCTTGATTTAAATATGTGTTTGAAATGGTCATATATATTTTATGATTGATCTAAGTATACTTGAGACAGCCGCAAATGTAATTGTCAAAATTGGGACAACAAACATTTATGGATTTAATTTATTAGAATAACCTACTGACAGGAGATTATTATTAATGGTGCAAAGTGATGTCTTACTCACGCAAATATTTTTATGGTAATGGAGATATCTCATTCTGACGACCTATGTTCGTTTCGTAACATTCATTCATAAATCATCGACTGCGTAAATTTGTAGTCTACGTTTTGTCAAGATAAGCATATGGTTTTTTCCATGCTGAATTCTGAATTATATCATACCAGTATATTGACGGGCGCAAATACTATACAGCGATCTGATTGGTCCAGACGCAAAAGAACCGTGGCATATTCGCGAGGTACCGCAACTGGCACACGCGCGAGCTCTCGGGCAAGGCACAAAATCTTTTTTGACGTTCCATGCCAGAATTTCAATATACAGTTGTGATATATAGCATAATAAGCTTATTACTTAAATAAAACATTTATCTTGGGTTTTCACTTCATGTTTTCAGCTTTTACCTTGATTTATGAAGGTAGCGTTTATCATGATTGCAAATGACGTAACATATACAATCGTTATAGTCATAAAAGTCACACGAGTTGTGCATCTATTAAGTATTCATAGCATGACAATTTCTGTCGCACTGTAATGGTCACAACCTTTCAACAGAAATGATATCGACGTTTCTGGGGATCAACTTCGTTGAATAAAGGGCTGTATATCTTACTTTATCCCCTCACAAACCGGATTGATATGGATATTGTTGACCTAAAGAGATCGATAGATCAAATTAAATTAAACTTCATGAGCATAATTTATGATAAAAATGGCATTAAAATAAATTGTCAATCATTCTAAATATTATTATAACACATTAAATTTCATTATATCATGCAAGTATATTGATGGAGAAAATACAGCGATCCGATTGGTCGAGACGAGAAATGTTATATTCGTGATATGCCACGGGTGGCTCACGCGCGAGCTCTCGGCTTAAGCAAAAATCCTTTTTGACGTGCCAAACCTGAATTTCAGAATACTGTGAATATGATATAATCACACCCGGCAATGGTATACCACTCGGTTTTGACCAGTTCACTTCTGCATATATGTCTTGAACTGGTCAAAATCTCGTGGTATACCGTCATTGGGTGTGCTTTATTGCTTAACTATACATTGTTATGTTAATTATGTTTGATAATGAAATAATATTCTGCAGTATTTTATATTCCATAAACAATTTGCCCATGTTGGTGCACATGCAAAAAAAACAAACACTCAGTGTTTTTGAGAACTGAGTACGATATACTCTACAGCGCCATACGAGTTTAGGCCCCGCGGCAACAAAAGCAGAAGCTGGTCGGTGCAAGAAACGTATGAAGGAATGCCATGGATCGAAACTGTTATGGCAGTTTCTCACACGTATTATGACGCGTGTAATTGCGTCAGTCAAAATTCCAATCACTTATAGAGGGGACAAAGTTCGTCAGTCTCGCTCTCTTCGATCGGACCAAACAAGTAAGTGGTCAAGGCCAGTACATCGTTAGGTAGAGGTCAAGCCTGAATTTGAATGTTTGCGACAAGACTGCGATGATAACGTGCGAAAGAATGGCTACAAGTGTGTTCCAAATGTTTCTTGTTTTAATGTTGGTAACACTGACGGGCACTAACGATCAAGATAACATGGTAGACGGTGTCGAGTCAGAGGACCCTGACTGTTCCAGTGCAGAGTTCTACTGCCCATTCAACAGTACAAAACGCTGCAAGCCGAGAACTGCACGATGTCTGCTTGAATCAGAGAGAACCGAACAAAGCTGCTTGAATGCTCGCACTCACCAAGAGGAAGGCTGTCTCGGAAACCTGACGACCGGAGTTTTTGAGATCTGGAACGGTTGGGCTCCGACCGATTATAAAATACCAATAGTCTCGCATCGTGGATACAGATTTAAACATGAGTACGTAACCTACCGTGGACTTACTTATGATTACAACCTTAATGGCGCTAAAATTCATGATATTAATGATCCATACTACAAGTACAAAACTCAGACCATTACGGAATATAAAGAAGTCGGCACCAGTCGATGCAAAGCGAGTGACGTGTCTTCGTTTATTTCGCAATGGGAAGAGGTAGATTTCAAAGTAATCGGTCATAACTGTCAAGATTTCGCTCGGCAGCTGATCCAGTTCTTGAAAAATGACTGTAGGGC
Source organism: Ptychodera flava (assembly GCF_041260155.1). Taxonomy (NCBI): domain Eukaryota; kingdom Metazoa; phylum Hemichordata; class Enteropneusta; family Ptychoderidae; genus Ptychodera; species Ptychodera flava. The sequence continues at coordinate 13,719,540 of NW_027248278.1, forward strand.
GACGCAGACATCAACGTCTAGTGACACAAAAATCACTGACGCAAGAAACAGGGATATGCTGTCTCGGAACGACAAGAACAGTCACAGGAACAATGACGGTGAGTCCACCCTTGAACCAAACTTACCCAGGTCCACACAGGCCGACGTTGAGCAGGACCGCTTCACGAAGTCTAACCGGACCAGGCCATTGGTGAAAAATGGTGTTCTCGTGGAACACATGGCAACGTATTCGAAATACGCATTTGTCGTGTTGGGACTGGCGGTTGCAGTATTGATCGTGCAATTTGTGGTCGTCAGAGTAACTGAGAAGAAAAAACAACAAAGACAGGGAAGTGAGGAACTGCTTGGAGATATCGAGTAATCTTCAACAGAATGGGGACAAACTACTCAATGAGAAAAACAGTTAAATAGAAATAGCACAACGAAATGCAAGTATTGGTAACTGAATACAAATACTTTATCCTGGTACTAAATCATACTTACACTCCAAGGATTATAATTAAGACAATGTACCTACAACAAACACAAGTCACAAACTGTGTTGTGTTTAAGCAAGAAACTTACCAGAATTCCAACTGACACAAACTAACCGAAAAATATCCTAAATGGGACTAATTAGTTAAATTAATACTTCTTTATCATGCAACTGACGGCTGCTTGACAAGCTAAAACGTAAAGTCAACCAATATTTTAATCTTGGGTTAAGAAATTAATTAAAATTGAATGAATATTTGCAAAATGGAATTTTTGAGCAAAAGACGCCGTGAAGGGTGCAGCGCCTACTTAAACGTATACTTAAATTGCTTTCAAGCCTGTAATTGCATCGATATTTTTAGATTGTGATCAAAATTACAAGACTACATGAATTTATTCGTTTACACTATGTTAGTCCTTTTGTTTCCGGTGACAAATAGATGTTCAATATTGTCCGGATGTTTACCATATCTTGTCCTTTGCACTTTGATATCACAATGTAATTTTTTTCCATATTTTTTATACAGATAAATTGAATGCATTGCACATTCGTATGAATGTATGTTGCGTTGATTGAATGTCATTAACGATTGCAAGGGAGGATTCAAGCACGGAGAGCAGAATGAAAGAGGGCCATTAAAAAACTTGGAATAAATTACGCTCACGCCAAACGGTTATCTCTACTGTGCTTGGATTAGGGTAGAATGCGCTTCGGGACAATTATTCGGATTCTCGAACTTTTGCAATTCTTTTCTGTCTACCACAGGCGGAGATTCATTTTAAAACTCTTGTAGTACGAAAAATAATTCATCCTCTTAGTTTTTCGAAAATCGAAAATTGTACTTTCCCCACTGAATTAACACTGAGATAGCAGTTTTTTGAATTTCAAATATCACTAAATGCTAGGTAATCTTTTCCCCATTACTAAACTTTAAACGGGATGACTGTTTGTATTCTTGATTTGGTGAGAGAATGGTCGAAACTTTCATTGAGGAGAGTTTGAGCAAAAGTTAAAGTATTTCACTTGCGAGGCACATACTTCCTGAACCGCAAAATACATAGCATAGTTCCTACGTTGTATATGTGCCGTTGCAACGATTAGCTGGTCATGCATATCTAGTCCCCCGAAATTAATTATCATCTGACTGTACGTTATAAAAGTACGTGTCACATGGCGCTTCCGCTCTGTTCTAATTTAACCAATGTGACAAATGCTCCCCACCCACGTGTCGATGAGTGGGGTTGATAATTCGTAATCTTGTGATGCAGTGATTGTATTTGAGTAAACATTTGGAATCCCTGCTCTTACGAAACGAGGAGCTAGAAAAATAAAAAAAACTTATGTTGCGTGCTAATGATTATGGTCAATTTGAATAAATTTTGCATTTTTGTCATTATGTTCCAAATCACACCCGAAGCTCAGCCCTACCTATCTTTGATTTAGCATTTTAACATAGAGCAGTTAGTGCAAAATTTTTAACCTCATTCATCGAACGAAACTACGAACTATCCTCGATTTAACGGGGAAATGCTTAACATTCAGCGTAACAGCATATTTGCATATCCGTTCGGTGCACTTTTAATGCAATCAAAATCGTTTCTCTTCTAGATCCAATTGAATTGTAAACAATGACATCGAATCTCCCGCACATAAATTTACTCGCGGCGAGGGAAAATGCTAAGTGTTTCAGCAGGTTTATAGAGTAAACAAAAAAAAAGGAATATCGGACTAACATCAAGAAAGAAATAATTTACAATTATTGTCAAACGTTACATTTAATTTGGTGTTTGAATAGATACCAAGTATCCATTTGTAATGAGTCTTGCAGTTCAGGTAAGTACTCTTAGTGATTTATGTACCTATAATGTCCTAAATCTCTACACGTTTCTCTGTTTATCAAAATCCACAGGTGACGAGCTCTGCTTTACATATCCACAACCGATCAACACTTTGTACTACTCATCGTATGCATTGAAGGTGTGCTCTATTTTAAGGAGCTATGTCAATGCACGTCGAATTGGATTTAATCTGTAAATAGACTCTCAGTGAGAATGACTTCGAACAAGTACTGTAAACATGACTCGTTCAAGGGTCTATGATCCGTAGCGTTAAATTTATTTTTCTAGTACTAAACTTTACAATGTGACCCCTGATGTTTGTTCTCGATTTGGTTAGTAATTATATATATATATATATATATATATATATATATATATATATATATATATATATGTTATGCCTCATTTTTGAAACAGAAATAACTTTGAAAAACAATGAGTTAGGAAAGTAACTCTTCAGTTTATACTTTCAAGGTCAGCTCAGTGACAAATGTGCGACGTAAGCTATCGTCATGCAAAAGCGTAACTACTAGCGAAACTACATGTATAGGTTTTATAACATCTACTATGTTAAAGACCTTACACTTCTAACAGGGAACCTTCGGCTGAGGTGGTTCACCAAGATAAACTTATGAGCCTGTGATTATAGGAAAATTCTTGATTCTGGTTAGGTCTTCCAGAGTGTTCTCTGACAAATATAGAGATAGAGCATCAGTGTGCTTGCGTTCGTTTTCAGTTTTGGGAGAGTTGACTTTTCAGAGCCCTCCATGGATTCAGGGTCTCAGAATTTAGACTCTAGTCACTGAAACTGCCTAGAATTCAAACCTCAAAAGTTTTAACGCTTGATAACTATACACATTTAATAAAATAAACACAAATGATAAAAATATAAAATGATTTGTTTATTTCTTTTGAAAAATTATATGCACATTATTTTATTCCGAACTCTGAATCCAATGCCACGTTAATGACGTCGTTCCACAAATGCACCCATTAAAATAGTAGTGCATTAATTATTTCAGATATATAGATAAAGAGGAGAGTCGAAGTTTTTTCACATGCATGTACCTTCCAAGGAGAAATATTAGTTGAATGTCTTCAAATTGTGGTAAAATTTTCATATTTGTCATTTTGGCAATTTTTCACAATTTTGGTCAAAAATCATCTTCATTGAAACCACTTGTCCGATTGTTTTGAAATTTGGTATGCATGTTGCAAGGTGTAAACTTCTTGTATTCAAATTGTGCCGGGTGAACTTTGCATATTTCGATTTTTGGGTCATTTTCCTTTTCTCTTTTTCTGTCACAAGACCTACTCTGAAATCGCCCGTCTGATTGCTTATACAATTTGATATGTGACTTTTTTTAACCACGGCCTGCCAAGTGTGGGGTAGTATATTGACGCCATTTGGGCATGAAATGTCTCCCTGTGGAGGGACCGTGTTTTGACTAGCCAGAGAATGGCAGAGCGTGTGTTTTCCAGTGTACCAGAGTCTTCAACAGTGAGCTACAGCCAAGTTAGGCGATATGAAAATCTATTGCAGTTGAGTATAGGGACTTTGTTATTGGAAATGACAGTTATTCCAGGCTTATTAGGACAGTCACTTCTGAGGCGCGTCTAATGTAGCATTAACTGTACTAGCGTTTACCATTTTGTTTTCATTACTGTCGTTGGACCAGTATATTACACTGTTATTTTCATGTTTAAAGCCTCACCGACTAACTGTAACTCTTAAATTTATTGACCTTGTGCTGCGGCATTTTGTAATACTGACGTGTTTTGTAATAACTTACGCAAAATGTAATAAGGGGTATCAGCATTTTGTAATAACTGACGCATTTTGTAATAACGTCTGCAGTATTTTGTAAGAAACCAGTCTACGCGTTTTGTAACAAGGTTATGATCAGCATTTTGTAATAAAAAGTTGTCTACGCATAATGTAACAAGGGTATCAGCATTTTTGTAATAAAAAATTGTCTACGCAAAATGTAACAAGGGTATCAGCATTTTGTAATAATTCGCAATTTGTAATAACAGTTAACGCATTTTGTAATAATTTTAAAAACTTTTCCCAGTTTTAAAGCATTAACAGATATTTTATTGACTTTGGAATGGTATTACAAAGTGTGTGTTTTCTCGGTAAGTAAGTACAAAAAATTGATCGCTCCCTGACTTCAATTTCCAGTTAGAAAGACTTAATTTTAGATAGCTGTCAATAAATTTTTTATAAACTGATCATCTGAGGTAGGTAACTATAGATTTTGACTGGTTTATTGTCACATATCTGAGAGAATCATTGTATACACACTCAGTTGATTTATTAAATAGAGGATAACGACAATGTTTCTGATGTATTGCAGACAACCAGTAATCTACAGGTAGATACTCAGATATAATAAAATATAATAACATAAAATAAATTATTATACATCTGCCGACGCAAACAAAAAAATCGAGCTCCTGTAAAAATGGACACGTAACGGGCATGCGATAACCCCTTTACTTTCATATTTGATGATAAACATTGCGTCATTGAATGCCTTACATGGAGGAAACCCCTAGCGCGACGTCTGTCACCGGCAGGCACCTCCATGTTGTGAGCGAAACTCCATACTGTACTTTGAAAATAACTTCTGATAAAAGAAACGGAGGTAAATGTATTACGACTGTTTGAAGGTGAAAAATATTATGAGCTAATAACGAAAGTGTTCACCAAGACGGCACTGTAGTAATTTGGCACGACATCGCTGCTCGGCTTGTGCTCGAAAATAGGTCAGAATAATCTGATGTTTAGTGATTTGACTTGTTTAGTACTAAAGCGGAAGTAATCTGACCTGTTGAGTATGTATGTAGATATATGTATATGTAACAAGTATGTCTGTCTGTCTGTCTGTCTGGCTGTCTGTATCCCTGTATCTATGTTGGTAGGTAGGGAGGGAGGGAGGTAGAGAAGGAGGAAAGAGTGCCTGAGTATGCCTGTCTATCTATCTATCTGTATGTCTGTCTGTCTTTTTATCTTTCTTTCTATGGCTGTTATCATTTAATGATAATGGCACATATTTGGCAGAAAAAAAACCGTAAGGATAGCGAGTCAAATTTAGCTTCATCATAGTATTGCAGGGCAGCTTATTCTAGCTCGTTGGCTAGACAAATTTTACCATTGGGCGATACCGTAGATTCAAAAGAGGAACACAATGGGAAAGAGATAGATCTGAGAAAACACAACCATGGCTCAGTTGATATGAATTGTCACCTTTTACATACAAGGAAAAGTGGTAGATCTGTCGATAGAGCTTTATTTCGTCCTTGTGTATGAGATGTTTATTAGTCCACACCGGACGAAATCCGATGGACTATGTTTTGGGTTCCGTCCCGTCCGTCACGAAGATATCTCAGACATGTCTGGGCCAATTTCTTTCAAACTTCGTACAAGAATAATGCATTACGGCATACATATGCACGTCCATTGTTTTTGGTGTGGCACGCATAATTAATGCTAATTTGCATAATTAGTGAATTTGAAATAGAGCTCTGTTTCTTAAGAGATAGCACCAAGTTTAACGAAACTTTGTACAAATATCGGTCACACACAGCTCTAATAGCACATAAAGATATTTGTGAGTACTGTGTCAATTATTGCTAATTTGCATAATTATGAATTGTCAGAATTCCACTAATATCTCGAAAAATACTGACTCAAATTAATACAAATTCTTACAGATGTATACATACCAGAGCTTTTGGCAGGATTATGTCAATTAATAGCTAATTTGCATAGTTGATGCAATTTTATAATTAGGGTACTAAGTCAAGAAATACCACATCAAATTTGATGAATATGGTAGAGATGCTGATATACCAGAGCTGTAACAGTATGCAAAGACAGTTAGCAGGATCATGTCATTTAATTGCTCATTTGCATATTTATGAATGTTTGTCATTAAAGGCTGAGCCTCCCTTTAAAAGGGCGCGAAGCTATGGCGGCATTTATTGTGTAAGTGGACATCGAACAGGCAACACGCGGGCACACGCTCCAGAAAATGCCACTTTTTTAGTTGTTTTTTTCCGGCCGTAAAAACACACAGACCGCCAGCGGTCAGCGTGAAGCTGCTGCCGATCGAACTCCGTGGTTATATTCAAATTCTAAAGTGACTGGAAGACGATTTTTAAGGAAATTCGAGCGTTGTTAGTGGGATTCAATGACCGTGGCGATTTGAACCGATCATCAATCAAACGCTTGTATAAACTCTGTTTGCAGGATTAGCAAAAAGCGCCAAAAGGTTGAGATCAATTTGTGTAATTAATGTTATAGAAATCAAACATCTTACTGGCAAAGTGTTTGACTGGGAGGAGAACTCCACTAATGCGAGAACCTGGGATTGAAAAGTGCGGCTTTAAGGAAATATGTCTAGAAATACGACAGCAAATTTGATGACACTTGGTACAGATGTTGATCTCAAAGTGTTGTAATAGTCAACAAAGTCATTCAGCAGTCTCTTGTCAATTAATTGCTAATTTGCATGTTTAATGAACTTTCTCAATTAGTGTGCTATGTCCAGTAATATTGCACCAAATTTGATGAAACTCGGTACAGATGTTGATCTGGAAGTGTTGTAGTGGCATGCAAAGACATTAATCATATCATGTCAATTAATTGCGTATTTGCATATTTAATGAATTTTCATAATTAGGCTGATACGTCAAGAAATTCTGCAGATTTGTTGAAACTTGGTAAAGATGTTGAGCTCATCTTGCTTTAACTGTGTATAAGTACATTTATCAGTATAATGTTAATTAATTGCTAATTTGCATATTTAATGACTTTTCCTTATTAGTGTTACACGTCGGAAATCCTGCATCAAATTCTATGAAACATCGTACAGATATTGATCTTCCAGTTGTGTAAAACTGAATAGTGACATCCTGTTGTTGAATTATTGACTTATTTAATGACCTTTTGTGATTAGGGTGACACTCCAGATCGGCTGAATAGGGAAAAAATGTTTGTAATGAGAGATCTATATTCTGAATGATTGCACTAAATTTGATGACACTTGTTACAGATGTCGATCATGCAAAGATTTACCAGTCAATAAAAGCGTTTTAATTTTAGCAGTATCAATAGCAAACTGGAAAGCATTTGCAAGCAAAAGCGAAGTTCCAGAGACCAGAGCAGCGGAAGAAACAAGAGAATGTGTGACAAAGATAGGTGCAGAATAAAAGAGTGCTTTGGATTTTAATAGTCAAGCACGTACCTATAGTTAGGGCTGATAGCAGTAAACACCATAATACAACTAAAAGAAAGGCAGTCCGGGGCATTACAGTACACAGATTACAAATGCCTACATGTACGGTAAAAACGCAACAGATACATACGGGGCGACAACGCACGGAAATGTATATCAGACGACATTCTCGCAAGCCAGAGCAATAATTTTTGCTCCGCTGACCTACGCAAAAATCAATCGCTTGAAGGGTAGCGCTGAGTTGTTGCCGTAAAGAGGCACGTGCTTTACGATGATGATCAGATGAGAGAAAACATCGGACCGAGGCCGTTGTAATTGAAAAGCGATGCCACATGCATTTTCATTTGATTCAAACGCACAGACTAAAACATTTTCATTGCTATGTCGCTGTTTTCACAAGATACTGACCGTTTGATCTTGGAAAGTTTGGAGTTGCTTTTACGTGCAGCCAACGCATGCCAGTGCGGTGAATGAGACTACCTCCATGGTGCAGCCAACGCATGCCGGTGCATGACAGACAGTACGTTCACTATGAATGCCTAGCTCTGCATGGCAGGGCTGTGTGTTACCGGCGTTAAACGGCCTCCCACCACAGCCCCGCAGACTGATATAGGAAAAACCGCTGGTGGCTCCTCAGAAATACGGCGGGCAGTTTCTCCGCCAAAACAGCCGATTTTGAATCCAAATTTTGCATTGATCTTCGTTTTCGAGCACACCCACCTCGCCTAGGTACACGATGTGCCCAGCCGCGCTTGTAAACTTAAGGAAAGCCTACTTTTCTCTCTCTATGCGAGCGAAGCGATCGTATCCGGCGCCATTGTTAATGTCATTCAACCCATGAGCATTCGGGCGAATCAGTATAGCGCCACGTACGGCGAGTATTTAGAGAAAAATAAAATCAAAAAGCAACAAAAAACAAAGCGAAAGAAAGCTAGAATTATTAATAGCTGAACGCAATATGGTAGTGAGCAATGCAAATAAAAAATAAATAATAAACAAACAAAAAATGCCCGTAAAACCCGTCCGAGCTGAGCGATGACGTCATAAGCGTGTCGCAATGCATTCTGGGTAATTAAGGTAAAATTTGTGTGTAGCATGTTCTATGGTAGTAAACCGGAAATAGAGAGAAAGAAAGAAAGAAAGAAAAAGAAAGAAAGAAGGAAAGTGAGCAAAAACTAACAGTTCCAGAGCTTGTCTCTGGAACTAATTATAGGAAGTCTCTTCTTTACTGAACATGAGGACATTTTTGGTTCACATCTGGTGTTCTGACTTTTTAATGTCAAGAGCCATTACTAAGACATGCCTAGACCAGTTTCTTGCATATAATTTTAATTTTGACATTTAAAAAGCCAGGGCATGGCATATCTATTTCTGACAAAACTTGGCACGTTTATTTTCCACTTTAATCGGCGGTTTTATGTCAAATTCACTTTTTCTAACAAATTGTCATGACATCGCTCTACATATATGTGAAAAAGTTACTAGTGAGAGCATGTCTTCAGTTAGCGGTAGTACGATTATAAGAGCATGATCAATGAGAAAGCAGTTCCTGTCACAAAAGTGCATCTCTGCATAAATTTTGACGCGCAATATAAATTTGAAAGAATACTCGGCTGTGCGTGGTAATTTTGTCTAAAATATTCAGTTGCGCTTTATAGAAAAGGTGTACGAAACGTCTTGTGATAAACTGCGCAGAGTTAGAACAGTGCTATGAGCAATCACGTATACTTGATCAGTTTTATAAAACGTAAATCTGTAGAGAGTTGCCAATCATGATCGACAGCTAATATGGGAAGACAGTTTGACGTTGTTTTCCCACGTAAGCTGATGTCTTGAATGAAATAAAGAGTCTGAAAAAGTAAATGTGACTGATGTACCTATATCAATTTGAACAGTCATACTTACATATGGATTTATTTGCCCAGAAGCGATCCATTTATGGTTTACAAATAAAGATCCAAATAGAAATAAATTTTAGCTACACGTACTTGAAAGTAAAAATACACTTAGGGGTGAGCTTCTTGGGGAAGAGCAGAGTCGTTACCTTAATGTAGTTCCAGCTGTCTGACATTTGATTTCACAAAGCAGTGTACGTTTGAAGGGCAATAACGGTATTAATAATTTTCAAAGATAATGTCACCATCTTGGAAGTACTTCAGTAGGATTACGCACAATTCTCTGCTGTGGGCAACATCAGATGTTAAAGCCTTTTAACAGGTATATGCTTCTATGTACTCTATAGAAATAGCCCCTCTGGGACACTTACACACAAACTAAACACAAAGCACCTATTCAGGAAAACCTTCAATTAGTGGAATTAAAGGGAGGGAACACTTTGAACATATGGTGGGGAACTAAAAATGACACAGAAATCACAGTTTATGAATCTGAAAATTGCAGGCAATTATAAAAGGATGTACAAGTATCATAAAATTACACAAATTAATAATCGTTCCCTACAAAACTTCAGTTATCTATGGTTTTTCCCAGACGTAAACAGTGATAAAGATAGTTACAAAGACAGAAATCAATATGTGTCAACAAATTAACAATGGCTCACCAGTTGAGAGCTGGCAACGGACCACATTTAAGCGAAAGTCGGTGATTAATGCTGGAAGATGGGGAACCATGCTGGCCTTGTGAAAAAACTAATAACGTGAGAACGACTGAAAAAACTGTAGCCTGGAGCATTTTACAGCAGTCTAGAGAAACACCGTTGATACCGACATTATTCAAAGTGCATATACACAAGACATTGCCTCGAGAGTGTCATTGACGGCATCTTAAAGGAGATCGCAAACATTTGCTTTATCTGGTCTCAAAGTTCACATATCACATCGCCCTCCATACTGAATTAGCTAACCAGCAATCTCGTACTGAATTTTAACTCTCTTTTTTTGCATAAATACATAAATAAGCACTGGATGAAAGGGGAAGAGAGAGAACATCCCTCACTAATTTTAAAATAGCTGAGTTACCTGTATAAATGAACTGTGATACATGCATTCGTTGTCCAAATGGTTACAAGTATACATGTATGGTATGTTTACCAGACTTGGTCACTGAAAGACTGTGCATCGATAAGATAGCGTGTTGTTAACTAGTCTTTTTAAAGGAAATCGCAGTAGACAATGATATGTATATATTGTCCACTATTTTTATGCGCCCAATATGTATGACACTCTGTCAATAGTCTTCATTTAGAATTGCTGCATGAGTAAAAAACTTGTTCAATTCCTTGCACAAAATTAGCCGTCAGAGTAGCAAATTACTCTTGAAAAAAGACACGTTGGAGACACGTTGCTGTAAAAAATTGAGAATATTGTTAAGGTAGTATGCGCCTTGAAAGTGACAGATTTAAAACTTTTGCTCAAACTTCCCTCAATAAAACTTTCACTATTCTCTTACCAAATCAACAATAAGAATCGGGGTTCACCGCGCACAAAATGGAATTATCCAATTATCCAATATTTTTCTATATTTAACATTCATAATGGCCGCCATCCCTGTGTTAGCTCTATCTGAGAAATTGAATTTTTGATTTTCGAAAAACTAAGACTTTGTGAAAGTCTTTCTTTTGTTCAAAAGCTTTTAAATAAGCTCACACAAGTAGTAGATAAGAAAAGAATTGTAGACAATTCCCAGTCCTATTATCTATCCCCGTGGCGCTTGAGCCTTTTTGAAGACAATACTGTAACTGTTTTGTACTGTTACAAATAATCCATATTCGAATATAAAAAACCGTCTTCTATTTGGCATCACTATCTTAATTTGCAACGGTGACTTTTACATTCGTTCAACATAATTATTGATTTATCAGCTTGACACTGGTTTATAATGTCTGACTCATAATAATGATATAAGAGTTTAATAAGAAACATTATCGACTCACAGATTATATTATTTGTTCAATCACCTTGTTATACATCAACGGCATTTTGAATTGTGCCGTTTTCATATTCTGCACCGTCATGCATAGTGCTGCAATCGGCTGTTTCCGTGTGTAGAATTGCACACTCAGATCATATCACTCACCTCTCTGTGAGGATTTCCCGTTCTCAATCGTCATTTGAAATTCCTAAATGTTTGGCTTGTCAATAATTATGCCATCGCCAATTTCCTTTTTGTTTTTTCCTGACTAAAACAATGATTACATATAGTAACAAAGACTGAAATCCATATATATCACCAAATTATCAATGATCGTAGGTTGCAAGTTTGATGCTGTTAATGGAACACATTTAAGGGAAATAGAAGCTTTGCAATGGGAATGGACGAACTCTGCCCAAATTACAAAGCACAACGGTAAACGATGGAAAAACTCTAGGCTGCTGCACATGAAGATATTAAAAAAGCCTATGGATATATATTCGATACTGATGTTATTATAAGGGCTTGGATACAGTAGGACATAGGGATGATTAGTGTCAAAAGTGTTCATGGCGGTATCTGAGAGAGAGAGAGAGAGAGAGAGAGAGAGAGAGAGAGAGAGAGAGAGAGAGAGAGAGAGAGAGAGAGAGAGAGAGAGAGAGAGAGAGAGAGAGAAGAGAGAGAGAGAGAGAGAAGAGGCGAGAGAGAGAGAGAGAGAGAGAGAGAGAGACCGAGTGACATTTTCTGCAACTCAATTCAAATTACATATATCATGGCCAAGTTAGCTTAAGTTTCAAGGCAAGAGGTCCTTGGCCGTACCATTGTACACAAGGGGTGTAAGCTTGAAACATCAAGTTATGCTTATAACAGTGACGCAGCTTGGAGATCGACGTGTTCAACAGTGTAAATTTATGGCTGGTGGTATTCATTATACAAGCGGTTCTGTCAATTACAAAAACTGTAGTTGTGTTTTAGCTGTTTTGTTTTAGTTTATTTATGTATTATTTTTACTGATTCCGTGTTTTTTAAATCTATGAAGTTTATAGGGCCTTTAATAAGATAAGCGCTCATGGCTAACCATCTTGCAATTGATATAACCCTCACTTTATATAAATACACTCATAAGTAATTAAAGGCAAGAGAGAGAAAACGTCTCTGACAAATGGTTAAGTAAATAATGGTACATCCATGTTTTTTTGTTTCTCAGACTTGGTCACTTGAAGATTGTATATGGGTAAGATAGCGTGTCTTTAATTTGTTAACTTTTTAGGGAGTTTACAGACAACGAGAAACATTTTGCTATTTGTCTGTGGGAAGTTGCACTATCCGTCGATATACTATCATTTTAAGGTATTTATCGCCTCCCCAGCAGATATAATGGTTACGTCCTTTAAAATCATCTATATTCTCTTCTCTTCCAAAGATACGGACTCAATGCTAAAAACTGTAATTGGAAGCTGAAGGTCGAAGGCTTAGATTGATATCATACCTCCCTATATCCGGCTGTGATATTTAATAGACAGTCCGAAAATGATATAGTATAGCATGCAGCCGTAGAGTTGCAGTTGCTCTTGAAGTCGAAAGAGTGCACAGCTCTGCTCACGCATCCAAGACATCTTTAAATCATGAACTTCTCTACAACTGAAAGCACGACGGAGAATCTTTCAAATTTCGCTGCCTTCGGTGTGGGCAACGCAGCTGGCGGGAACAATTGAGGTAATTTTCTCGGTCATCGCAATCTTTGGCAACTTTGTCTTTGTGGCTGCTGTCATTTTAAAGAAGAAGCTCAGAACATTAGCGAACATATTCCTTGTCAACCTAAGCTTTACCGACATCTTTGCCGCACTTCTGGTATCATCATTCTCCATAGATTCGTTCTTTCGTCGTGAGTGGCATCTCGGACACGGCCTGTGCGTTGTTCATGCTATTTTACACGCATACTTCTCGTCTACTTCATTGTATCTGACAGCTTTTATTGCAATCAATCGCTACATCTACATACTACACAGACACATGTACAAAAGTGTCACCCACAAAGTAAGTGTCACAGTTATGCTAATCTTTGCATGGATGTTCCCTCTTGTCACGTTCAGCGCTGTCGTTCCGAAGAATGCCGAGTATTACCCGCCGATCCTTCGTTGCCAGGTGAAAAGTGCAGAACAGTTACTGACGTTTGCCGTTGCCAGTATCGTCGGCTTCTACCTCCCCAGCGTAATCACCCTCATTTGTTATACTCTCATATTCGTCTCCGTGCGCAAAAGTCGTTGCCGTGTTCAATCCCACAGTGGCCATATCACAGGCACACACATAGGACCCAGCCAGCAAGAAGTGCGAATGTTAAAAGTTATGGTCGCTGTGTATTTGCTGATACTCATGGATATTTGCCGTATGTGGTCTTTATCAATGTCAAGTGGGTACTCGGCCTACCTCCATCTCCTAATGTTGTCCTCACGATTTACCCGAGTTTACACGTTGCCGGTGTTCTCAATCCATCCTGTATGGAGCAAACAACAGCAATTTCCGAGACGCATACAAGGAGTTCCTCAGCGGAAAAATGTTCTGTACCAATACAAGCAGAGTCCGAGTAGATGCTCGTCGAGATGGCGCTCTATGTGACAACACTGGCCAATTGACCCATGTCTCGACTAATATCTATACTGTCAGCGCTTCTCTCGGAGCGCAAATGAACGCTGAAACAAATGGTGCCGCTCTTTCTACTTCTGTCTCAACATCAGTTTAACTTTGCAAAATACATCAAACCCAAATTGTACACTCATTGGCATTGGCATGTTGACTGCACGAGGCTCACTGAAGTGGTCTTGTGGTCTGGCCGCGTAACTGTGAGAACGCTGACATACCATGAACCGATAGTTGACCAAAGCTATTCCCTTAGGTGTATGCATATACATACCTACCTACTTACCTACATACATACATACATACATACATACATACATACATACATACATACATACATACATACATACATACATACATACATACATACATACATACATACATACATACATACATACATACATACATACATACAACATACATACATACATACATACATACATACATACATACCCTTTCGAGTTGTATCAACATACCTTGTATTTATTTTGTGATGTAATTCACCTGCAGAAATCATATTCGATTATTATATAACTTTTCACAAATATGTAATTGATTGCCCTAACTTTAAAATGTTGAGGATAAAATGGAATGTTTAATGTTTTAGTTATAATAATACACGTTATTTCACACCACTGTCAGTACATGTGAATGTTTTTCTGTATATCGATATATTCAATGGTATAATTGTGTACCAAGTATCACATCTCATCTCATCTCATCACATCTTCGTTTGGTACATCATAGGATTGCGTGGCAGGGCTTACTTAGCTCTGCATGGCAGAGCTGTATCCTACCTCAATGTTATAGGTCTACAACATAGCCGCTAGCCCCAACACATAGCCCTAGTAATGCCATGCAGAGCTGTGGTATAGCATATTGTATCATAAATTTAACAACTTCAAATTCTGTTAGTACTGGCTTGTGTTTGGCGGTGATTGTTAGGTCAACTTGAAAGAGAAATCTCATCAATATTGCATGTAGTTTAAATAACCTGTATGATTATCAGTGATTAAGAGACTGCCTTTCCAGAATTTCTTTGAAATATACAATATCATTTTTTATTACTCTCTTGCACTTGCCATCAACTGCATTAGAAATCCCGATAAAAATTTCGGTTTTACCTCCTCCTTGCATACACATTAAAGCCCCACTTGTTGTATCTTTTAGCATTAATTTTATGATTTTATTTTAAAGCTAAAACGTTGGTAAGAATAAACTAATTTAGGTGTGTATACACTTAAGTACCAGCTGCGACGGTATGTGATATTTTGCACAAGAAAAATATTACACTGCGATTTAATGTTTGTCAAATATTAAATTACAGCCCCAAGGGGAAAAGCAAAATTCTTGGATGCTGTGCATACTGCACTGTAATCTTCACATATACTGCACAGAGAAGTCGTATGTAATGCATAGAGGTGAATGTTTTCAACAGTGACACTTATTCTGTTTCCTTTGTAATATTACCCATTTGTGTGTGTGTGTCCGTGAAAAGAAATTCGTTATACAACACGATTGGAACTAATTCGGGATAATTGGATCTTTATATTTTTCAAATTTCTGAAAAATGATAGGTGCCATATAGTTGAATGTTGCATGTTACAAATAACTCATAAAAACGAGTGTGTAACTTAAAAAAAAGCAGACGAGCTACATTTGCAGATGAAATCGACATCACTTCACCATCCAATTATCCAAAATTAGTTCCAATCGTGTAATATGTACTAAGTTCTATGTTCGCTTGTTATTTGGAAAAATTGACCGTCATTGTACACTCTGTCACCAACGGCGCGACGACATTATCTAAAATCGTGACAACGCTGTCGTCTGTGCAATGTGACCTTAGTTCCGGTCCGTGTGCTGCTCATCGCGCAACTGTATAATATTTCGCACGAGGAGCGAAAGGCCGTTTATTATCCAATCAGAGTTCCTGTAATAATATACCGCTCCCGTATATGCGCAATTATACACAGTATGGGACGGTTTCTGAGGGTGTGAGATCGATTTTTCTCACATCGTCGATCCCACACTCCCAGTAGCCAGGAATGTGGGAAATACATTCTGACGACCTTTGTTCTTTTCGTGACATTCATTCATACATCATCGACTGTGTATATTTGGCCACTCTGGGTGTCAAGATAAGCGTGTTTGTTTTACCATGCTATATAACTCTGAAACAAAACATTTTCACTTCTTGTTTTCAATATTTACCCTGATTGATGATTGTACTGTTTACCATGTTTGCAAATGACGTCACACATATGATCGCTATGGCCATTAGAATGACACGAGTTGTGCATAGCGACCAAACGTTCAGTCTGAAAATCTCCGTTACACCGTTATGGTCACATTCGCTCAACAGAAACGATATCGGCGTTTCTGCGTATCCACTTTTTTGAATACAGTGACGGTGTATCGCAGTTTACAACGGGATTGGTATTGACATTGGGTTGGATTAAATTTCTTTTCGTCGACATGATTAAATGGTAAAAATAGCATGAATTTCAACTATGAGCTTCTCAGAATATAGCACATTTAATTATACATTCTTATGTTAATTATCTGTGTTTGGTAACGAAATAATATACTTCAGTGTGCGCAATGTTAGTCCGCACGTAAAATAATTACTCTAAATCTGTAAATTGAGAACGGCATACTCTAAAGAAAATGTGTCAATACGAGTTGTAGCCTTGTGATGACAAAAGCAGAAGCAGAAGCCCAGTCGGTCAAGAAAGGTGTTATTGAATACAATTAGGGTCAAAGCTATCATGGGGTTTCCCATAAATATCATGACGTGTGCAGGTGCAACAGCAGGAATTCCAGACAGTCATGATCAGGGCAAAGATACTCATGTCACTCTTAGATTGGGCTTTATATCAAAGTAATTCTTCCGGGCCTGCACATTGTTAGGCAGATGTAAAGTAAGCATTAGAATTGGAGACGCGGCTGCAATGAAAAGGTACGAGAGGATTGCTAGAAGTGTGTTTCAAGTGTTTGTTGTTGTTACATTGGTAAACTTTGCGGATACTAACGCTCAAAATGGTGTAGACGGTGACGAGTCAGAGGATCCTGACTGTTCGAGTACAGAGTTCTACTGTCCATACAACAGTTCACACCGCTGTAGGCCGAGAACTGCACGATGTCTGCTCGAATCAGAGAGAACCGAACAAAGCTGCTTGAATCCTCGCACTCACCAAGAGGAAGGCTGTCTCGTAAACCTGACGACCGGAGTTTTTAAAATCTTGAATGGTTTCGCCCCGATCGATTATGACATACCATTAGTTTCGCATCGCGGATACAGCTTTAAACATGAGTACGTTACCTACCGTGGAATTACCTATGACTACAACCTTGATGGTGTTCACATTCATGATATTAGCAATCCAAACTACAAGTTCAAAACTCAGACCGTTACGGAATATATAGTTGGTAAAAGTCGATGTAATGCAAGTGACCTGGCTGCATTTGTTTCGCAATGGGAAGAGGTAGATTTCCAAATAATCGGTCATAACTGTCAAGATTTTGCTCGGCAGCTGATCCAGTTTTTGAAAAATGACTGCAGGGCGACGCAGTCATCAACGCTTAGTTATACGGAAATCACAGACACGAGCAACAAGGATATGCTGACTCACCACGACAAGACACTGCTAGAAGATATCGAGTAGTTTTCAACAGAAAGCGGAGAAAGTACTCATTAAGACAGTTAAGGTAGAAAGCGCCTCGCGGACAGATAGTTTGACTCTCAAACTGTTTCAATTGTTCCCTAATCTACCAATTGTGAGTACTCATCTTAAAGCCCTTTGAGTAAGAAAATCCTTCATCGTCTTAAATTTTTGAAAATGTAAAATTTTGTCTTTATTTAAATTTGGTTCAATTTTTCTCTTGTATCGAATTTTCACGGTGACTCCGTTTTTATTCTTGATTTTGAAAGTGAATGGTTGAAAGATTTCTTGAGGAAAATTTGACCGAAAGTTTGTCTTTTACTTTCGAAGCGCATACTACCTTATTTCAATAGAAGTGGCACAACGAAATGCTTGTAGCAACCGAATATAAATCCTGCGACAACATTTATACTTAAACACCTTTGATTATACTTTAGACAATTTACCTACAACAAACACAGGTCACAATCTAAAGTGTTGTTTTGAATGCGTTTAACCAAGAAACTTATAAGAGTTCCAACTGACACAAATTAACCATGAAAATGTCCTCAATTTGAACGTGCAGACAGCATCTATGTAGTAGAGCTTGGAACTTCACCTAATTTGTGAACCATCTGTGAAGTTTCATTATTCTAGTTTGCAATGGACGCGAGTTCAACTTGTTGCCTATTACATTATAGAACTTTTTATTTGTTTAAAGACGATAGTATTGTATTTCTAAATGCCTGGCCCAAAGTGAAGTCCTGAGATTCTAAAATGTAAGCTTACATATTTGACCCCGAGCTAGCATTTTTACCTGAATGAGAAACTTGGTCGTCATATTGCAGAATAACATTGTTCAAGCCCAATCGGAATTTTGATTCCCAATTGAAAATCAAGCTCTAGAGAAAATTGTGCTTTTGTTGTTTGTATTTCTTCGAATTCTCAAGGGTACACCTCTACCCGAATCAGGGATGAGTGCGACCAACCCCGTGCATGTTGTCGTCTGCTATTACACTGCGAAAGTTACATTGGCTTTATTCGTTTCATAACTTTGTGTCCATTATTGGACAATTTTTTTCCAATCTTCCATAAATCCATCAAACATGAGCAACAATTATAAAACATCTATGGACGGGGGGGGGTTGGGGGTGGCAGGAGAATCCACAAAGTTTTCTTGAACATCAAGTCTACAACGACGTTAATGTGATCATCGCACTGGGAAATGCCATAATGACGAAAAGAGCGACCTTTTCACGTTGACGGTAGAATGTGCCTTAAGTACTAATATTTGACTGACAACTTTTGCGATACTGCTCTGATCTATCGCTGTGGAGGCTCATTTCAAATCTCTTGCGGTACTTTAACTTTTCACAGTCTTATTTTTGTGAAAATGGAAAATTTAATGCGCTCCTATAGAGTAAACACGGACATGGCGACCATTTTAAATTTCGTATATCAGCAAATTTTGGGTAATTTTTTTCTGTAGTACCAATTTTTGCACGGTGACCCCTGATCTTTTTCAAGAGATTAAAAGAGTAAGGTTTAAAGTATGCTTGAGGAACGTTGTGGCTAAAGTTTAAGCCTTTCAATTTTGAGGCGCATACTACCTGAATGCTAAAATGACAAAGACAACGTGTGATATCATCAAAACATTATAACAGCTTGCATTAAGTGGTGAAGTATTCCGTTTCGTTCCTCTTGATCTCTCGAATGTGGGTGTTTCTGCGTATCAACTTTTTTGAATAGAGTTACTGTCTATTGTATTTGTTTCCCGCATAAAGGATTAAACTATTCATACCCTTCAACCGAGAAAGGCATTCTGAAAGCAGTACCTGTCAATACGAGTTGTGGTGCTGGGACGAATGAAACGGAAAAAATGGCCAGCAAAGAAAAGGGTGCCGTTCATGGGATTGAAAGTATCGTGGCATCTTTTATAGCTTTTCAATCATTGTCAGTGAAATGCTGAGTGATCTCACGGAAATATGCTTATATAACGTATGTCAGCCAGAACTCGAATAATTTGTGATTGCTCTTCCCCTTGGACAACGATAGCCACTCTTCATTCGGATTTAGCAAGCAAGTAGTCCCGCACATCGTTTTGTAAAAGTTCTGCCAAAAGTCCCTAGAGCTGACAGTTTGCTCTTTTGCCAATTTCATGGATGTCACTCTTTGAAATAATTAAAATTGTGTAAGAATATGTCGTCCGCTTCATATTAATTGATTTTCACTAACTCTTGTCTCCTCTTCGTTTCAATTGTATGCAGGCTGCAATTACGCTTGCAGACGTCATTTATTACCAAACTTTAATGAATTCATGCCATCTACGTTATCAATTATCGGTGGTTCTTCACAGATGTAATTGGAACGATATTTTTTAGAGAAAAATCTAAGTGTTTCACTTTCGAGGCGCTATATGACCTGCAGACTCTCTCTCTCTCTCTCTC